>NC_058130.1:531107533-531114909 GCF_016433145.1 Gracilinanus agilis
AGAGACAAAAGAGAGAGAGAGAGAGAGAGAGAGAGAGAGAGAGAGAGAGAGAGGGAGGAGTTACAGAGCTTATCAACAATATGTGACCACACAACATGGTGGAGAGATTATAAGGAATTCTGGGAAATACTGAAGGAATTCTTGGGGATGAAGTCCAGGTTACAACATTCTAATTAATACACTTTTTTTGGTAACTTTTTGACTACATGCTGACTTTTTTATTTTCTATATCTCTTTATCTAATTTTTATCTATGAATTATACTAAAGAAAGACTAATACTTTCCTCTTTGTATTACCCTTTAATTGATAAAGAAACTCCACAATTTAGATTTAGAGTGTTAATTATTTGGAGAAAATTATAACTGAATACTATTTAAAATCAGTTTTCTGCCATATTAATTTCTTATTTTCTCAGTAATTCTTTTCAATGAGAAATTCTGTCATGTAGTAGTTTATTTTCTTTTGCTTACTGAATAATTATATACCAGGTCAATTTAGCTCTTGGTGTTATTTTTCCAGTGTTCTCTACTCGTCTCTCTTATTTAATCAGTATTTAATCAATAATATTTGCTGAATTATACTAAAGTTCTAGATATAGGAATGCTTTATCCCTTTTATTCCTGCATTTTTATAATTCCATTTTCTATCTTATATTTTTCTCTTTAAAATGAGTTTTATTTTTATTTTATCAAGTCTATTTTATCAAGTTTTATTTTTATTTTATCAAAATATAAGATATTTTATCAATTTATATTTTCTCTTGGCATTGCATTTTTATTAAATTTCTATAACTGAATTTGTTTAATTTTGCCTGTGTATTATTTGCTTATTCCTTAAATAATTCATATTTATAAATCCTTTTTCAATGTGTTTATTAATTTAAAGTCCTCTTATCACCAAGATATTTTATAACTTTTTTATGATTATGTATAAAATTTGTCTTTTTTTGGTAACATTGATGACGTGATGACTTTTTCTGAAATAATTATCTATATTATTGATTTACTTAAACTTAATTTTTATTAGTTTTTAATTATTTCTTCAAGTTTTACAAGCACAATGTAATATACATTATAGCTGAATATATTTTTCTCTTTTTTGTTGATTTTTTGTTATAATTCATGTTTATTTACTTATTACTATAATTAAGATTTATAGAATTATTACAATAACATTGATGAATGGAGAAATAATTACTTTACCATAATTTATCTTCCCCCATTAGAATGTTCCTTTAGGAACTATATTTCCAAAAGATTATAATGGTAAAATAATGATTGAAAATAAGCAGGTTCCTTAAAATGAAGATTCCAGCTAGAAAAAAACCTGATCAATACAAGGAATAGACAAAGAGATAGCCTGATCTTACAGGATGAGAACCCTATTTTTTAGTGAAATATGAGGTTTGTATGATCAATAAAAGAAATATAAATATAGCCTTTGACCTCGGTGTGCTTATAATTTTGTTTGGGGAAGAATCTATGTCAGTTTATGAGAAGTAAAAAATGAAAGCATAATTTTTAAAAATCAATAACAATATGAAAATATCACATGATTCATCTCTATTTGAGTATCAAAGACAGACTGTGCTTTCAATTCATGAAAGGGCAAATATGATATTTCATACACTAAAAGTTGTTTTTGTTCCATTTGGGATTCTTTTGCATGGTCATGTTATGAACTGAAAACAAAAGTTATTGTAATGGCCAGATACTGTGAGTATTTTGAAAGGCAATTAAATCTAGCTAACAGCAATCTGTAGCCTCTGAATTTACTAGTAATGAGCTATTTAGTTTGAAAAGTATGACTCATCAATTATTGATGTATGAATATTCTAGTCTTTCCACTTTTTGAATAGAATTACTTCCTATTCATTAGTACTATCCAAAAAAGTCATTAATTTTAATATTCATTTTGGTGACAATATTTGCATTGCAAATACATTTCATACCAACAATTTCCCAAGTTTAGCATATTTACAAATTAATTTAGTACCTAGTCCGAGAAAAGCCTCATGGAGAAGATGGCATTTTACTATTGCCATGCACTTAAGATACAGAAGGCTTTAGGCTCTTGATTTTGCAATCCTAAAATACATAAATAAACTCTATAACTCAGTGTCCCTTTTAATGTTCACAGAGTTAGATTAATTTTTACATTTAATTATATATATGTGCATTTAGTTTAAACCACAAGCTTCTACTGTATATAGGTAAATATGTTTAAAGGGTTTTCAATAGTAGACTTAAAAATTGGACTTATTCACTGCACTCTTCTCTAGCACAGATAATAAAAGAATTATTACTTTATTAATAGCAACACCACAAAAAGAAAACTTAAAGAATTTTTTTAATGTGAAATTCTATATAGTTCAGTTTTCTGTTTTGTGCCTCATTATGGCTCAGATTCAGATTTATAATATACCAATTTACAACATATTCCTGACAGAATACTATTAGACTAAAAGGAATGGTCTTATGCCCATTAAAAATAAATGTATTTGGGCCAGTTAGGTGGGGAGACCCAAATCCAAAGATGAGAGACCCTGGGTTCAATTCTGGCCTCAGACATTTCTTAGCTTCCTGCTACTGGGTGAGTCACTTAATCCCCATTGCCTAGACCTTACTACTCTTCTGCCTTAGAACCAACAGAAGGAAAGTTTTATTCTTTGGAAGAGTAGAATTATTAAAATTTATTTCATTCTGTAAGTCTTAAATATAGCACTTCCTAGAAAATCATAATTGTATATGTAACTCATCTAATGATTATAAATGTATCCTATCATAATTGAAAAAATGAATAATTCAAATTTTCTCAAATCTCTCTATTCCCTTTATGTGAAAAGTAAAAATACAGAAGTTAACCAAATAAAACAGACACAAGTTGCACTTCACATAATCACATAATATCAGAATTGGAAAGAACCTCAGAAACTATCTAGTTCCATCTCATACAGAGTTCTCTTTATAATGTGACTGACAAGTGGTCATACAACATTTGTTTAATGATCGCAAAGAGTAAGAATGTACAAACTCCTTCTTTGGAGGATATTTAATTTTAAGAAGTTCTTAGGTGGAAACTCCACATTACTTCTAATGTATGCCATTTACATTTTACCATTTATGCCTACTCATCAAATCAGCCATCCAATTTTTATTTCACTTAAATCCATGATTGTATGGTTCACATCATATCATTTTGTCCAAAAATGTTGAATTTGCTCTTTAATATAGAACCTTTGAAGTATCTCACGTAAATTATCTGATTTATTTTGTTAATAAACATACTGGGGATTGCAAGGTAAATTATATTGACTAAGGAAGACACAGGAAAAAATATCTCAAGCACTCTAAGAAGAGATTTATGTTTCCCTCTAAAGACAATGCTTATAACTCCTCTGTACTTTATTAAGGTTAGAGAAATTAGAAGTAATATACATATATAGAAAGTGTGGGTGTGAATTATCTGTAATTGTATATGTTTAAAAAGTAAAATTGAGGAAGGAGAAAGCAAACTACATTCTTAGAATACTGAGAAAGAAGGATAAATGAAAGCAGCTCAAAAGAGCTTTTGTTATTGAGAGGAAATGAGGATGGGGAGGGGCAGCACTTGAACTTTATTCTCATTAGAATTGAATAAAAGAGGGAATAACAAAAACAGTTAAATATAGAAATTTCTATTACCCTAAAGAAAGATTTAAAGGAGAGAGAGAAAAGAAAGGAGGTGGGATTTATAGAAGGGAAGAAAAATGGGGGAGACTGTGGTGAGAAATGGAACATTTGTGAAGAGGAAGAGTGTGAAAGGAGAGTAGAATAAACAGAGATATAGTAGGATTAAGGGGAATACATTGTTAATTATCATAACTGTCAATGTGAGTGATCAACTCACCTATAATACAAAAACAGATTAAAAAACACAATGCTACAATAAGCTGTTTAAATGAAATACATTTTAAGCACATAGACATGCACAGAAAAAAGAAAAATGGATAGAGCTGAATCTATTATGCTTTAGCTGAAGGAAAAAATAGCAGGGATAGCAATCATGATCTGAGACATAGCTAAGGTAAAAATAGAATTAATTAAATGAAATAAAGAAGGAATTCTTGTCTTCATAAAAAGTACCAAAGACAATGAAGTAATATCAATACTAAACATATATGTGCCAAGTGGTATAACATCCAAATTTTTAAAGAAGGCAAATGTATTTCATGAGGAAATAGACATTAAAACTATATCAGTGGGGAACTTCAACTTTTTCTTCTGAGAACTAGAAAAATCTAATTAAAAAACAAGCAAGAAAGAAAGGAAGGAAGTGAATCAAATTTTAGAAAAGTTAGATAATTATAGACTCTTAGAAAAAGTTAAATGGGAAGAAAAAATAATATATTTTTTAAAGTAGTGGTCGGAACCTACATAAAAACTGATTTTCTATCAGGACAGAAAAAAAGCTCACAGTCAAATGCAGATAAGTAGAAATATTAAATGCATCATTTTTAGATAATAATTCAATAAAATTACATTCAATATAGGTCTATAGAAAGACAGATTAAGAATTAAGTGGAAACTCAAAAATATAATTCTAAAGAGTAAGTGGGTCAAATGATATGTCATAGAAACACTTAATAATTTCATTAATAAGGAGAACTAAAACAATTTGGCAACAATACCAAAATTTAAATTTATGGGTTACAGTTAAAAAAGTGCATACATGCACACACACACACACACACACACACACACACACACACACAATTAATTGCCAACATCAGTAGAGAATGAGTAGATTAATGAATTAGACATGAAACTAAAAAAAAAAGTAAAGAATAAATTTAAAAATTCCCAATTAAACACCAAACTAGAAATCCCAGAAAATCAAAGGTGAAATCATTATAATCCACAGAAAATAATTAAATTAATAAATAAAACAAAAAGCTGGTTTTATTGGAAAAAACAATAAAATTGATAAAAAGCTAATTTTACTTAAAAAAGGAAATAAAAAATATGACCAGTATCAAAAATGAAAAGGATGAATGAACCACCAATGAAGAGGAAGTTAAATATTTTCTGCAATTGTATGTCAAACATATCTTACAATTTAAGTGAGATGAGTGAATATTTTCAAATATATCAATCCTGTAGATGAAAAGAAGATGAAATAGAATAATTAAACAAACTCATCTCAGAAAAATAAATTATACAATCAATGAAATCCTAATAAAAAATCCCCAGGACAGATGTATTCACAAATATTTCTATCAAACATTTAAAGAACAATTCATTGAAATACTATGCAAACTATTTGAAAAATAGATAAAGGTATTCTAACAAACTACTATTTTAGCACAAATGTGATCTTGATATCTATCACAAACATAAATAGAGATTATAGAAAATTTTTGCTAATGGATTTTGATGCCAAAATTTTAAATAAAATGCTTGCAGAGACTACAGAAATATATAATGGTGACTGTACACTATAATCAGTTGGTATTTATACCAGGGATGTAGGACTGGTTCACTATTAGGAAAACCATCGGCACAATTGACTCCATTAGTAACAACACCAATAGAACTGATATGATTATTTTAATAAATAAATTATTTAATAAAATACAATATCCATTCCTATTTAAAAATACTAGAGAGCATTGGAATTAAGATAACTTTCTTTAAAATGAAAAATTCTATCTAAAACTATCAGTAAGTATTATCCATAATGGAGATGAACTAATGCCTTCCCAATAAGATTTTTGATTACGCAAGGATGACCATTATCACCAGTATTATTCAATATTATTTTAGAAATGCTAGGTTAAGCAATAAGAAAAAGAAAAAGGAATTAAAAGAATTAAAATAGGTAAAAAAGCAACAAGTATAACTCTTTATAGATAATATGATGATATACTTACAGAACCCTAAAGATTCAACTAACAAACTAGTTGAAATAATTAACAAGTTTGGCAAAGTTGCAGAATATAAAATATATCCACATACATCATCATCATTTCTTTATACTACCAACAAAGCCTAGCAACAAGAGATAGAAAAATGAATTTAATCTAAACTAACTGTAGATAATAAAAAATACTTGGGTATCTGGCTGCCAAGATGAACCCAGGAATGATATGAGCAGTTACAAAATAGTTTTCACAAAATAGTCAGATCTAAAGAATTTTGAGAATATTAATTACTGATCGATTGACCAAACTTATATAGTAAAAATGACAATTTTACCTAAATTAATCCACTTGTTTAGTAATATACTAATTCAATCATCAAAATATTTTATAGAGATTGAAAAAATAATATCAATCTATATGGAATAAGAAAAAATCAAGTTTACCGAGAGAATCCATGGAAAAAATGTGTAAGAGGGTAGCCTAGAAGTACCAGATCTCATACTATATTACAAACCTTTAATCATAAAAAAAAAAACAATACTCTATTACTGTCTAGGAAATAGAGTGGTAGATCAGTTTGTAGTGGCAAATAACTATAGTAATTTAGTATTTGATACAACAAAATATCTAATCTTTGGCAACAAAAAAATTACTATTTGAGAAAAGTTTCTGGAAAGATTGAATGGTATGGCAGAGATTGGGTACATAACAACATCTCACAATGTATGCTACAATAAGATCAAAATGGATACATGATTTAGACATAAAGTATGTGCTACTAGTAGCAAATTAGAGAAGGATAGAATAACCTGCCTGTCAAATCTATGGATAAGGGAAGAATTTATGAACTGAACAAGAGATTCAAAACATTATAGAATGTAAAATGGATAACTATTAAATTGAAAAGATTCTTCACAAAAATAACCAATGCAAACAAGACTAGATAAAAAGGAGAAAGGTGGGGAAAGTTTTTGTAGCAAATATCAATGTTTTATAAAAGCCTTATTTTTAAAACACGTGGAGAAGTGAGTTAATTTTATAAGACTGCAAATCATTCTCCAATTGATAAATGGTCAAATATATAGGCAGTTTTAAGATGAAGAAACTAATACAATTTCAAGAAAAAATGTTCTAAATCCCTCTTGATTAAAGAATGTCAAATTAAAACAACTCTGAGGTATCATTTCACACCCAGCAGATTGGCTAATACTTCACTCAGAAAATTTGATTTAAATGGTAAAATAATTGCCACCCAAAGAAATAAGATATGTTTTAACTAAGTTATATTCCATTTGTGCATGGAAGAGGAATTTTGCATTCTTTTATATTTTTAATTAACAAAAATCAAATTTTCTCCCTCTTTCTCTTCCTACATTGCCTGTGTCATATACATATGTGTATATGTGTGTGTGTGTGTATATATATATATATATATATATATATATATATATATATATATATATATATATATTT
>NC_058130.1:531117847-531194285 GCF_016433145.1 Gracilinanus agilis
ATATACATATATATATATATATATATAAATCTGTACTGTTGTAGGAAAAGTTAAGTTAATGTGCGTAAATTTACAGGTGGATTGCAGAGTGTAGGATTCTGGAATCCTGATGAGTGCTGCTGTTGAGAAAGATAGGCCTGAGGTCTGTAGCTTCTCTCTCTGGAGTTGACCTAAGGAGGCTGGTTATTTTCCTGTGGCATTTTACCGCCTTATTTTCCCATCCTATATACTGCTCCATTATCCTGTTACCCTGTTGGGTTTTTGACATCTGCTGAGTTCCTGTACTGATCCTGTGACAACTGACAACTGATCATGAGACCTGGCCTAGACCATTTGGATCATGGTCCATCTTCGGGTCCTGTTTGACTTACACAAACCCCTTCCTTAATATCATCAACGTGGGGTTTAGTGTTAGTTTAGGTGAGTATAGGAATTTGGGGTTAGATAGAGAGGAAAGGAATAGAGTAGGGAAACCACTCAGAAGCAATATCTGTGAAGAAATATTTAGTTCTGAGGTGTAGTTAGCTATCATTAGAGTAACTTTATCCAAATCCCTTCTAGCCTTTCCCTTGTTAATAAACCCAACTGTTATTTTATAGTTTAGTGGTCTGTGTGTATCACCTCAGTGTTTGACTCTGCCTGCACTGGGTTTGGGGGGTTTTCCGAAAACAGTTTTATCTTTTGTTACTGGCCCTAATAAAGCATCTAACACATCTCCTAAAACCCACCAATATTTCAGTACTAAGAGTCTATATTCTCTCTCTCAGGGGGTGGAAGGAAGTTTCTTCATGTAACTGATTTATCAATACATTGATCAGGGTTTGTGATCCTTTCAAAGCTTTCCCCCCTCCAATATTGTTATTATTAGTTAAATTGTTCTCTGTAGTCTGCTCATTTAATTTATGATCATGTCTTAAGTTTTCCTAGGTTTCTCTGAAACTATTCTATGCATAATTTTTACTCCTTAAGTTCCCTATTAAAATTGTATGTGATTTGGTCCTAATAGATATCTACTCTTTGAATTTTTACTTTTCTACTACAAAAAGGCACTAATATACAGATATCAATAGATATATGTATATACATGTATATATTATCTATAATTCCTCTCTTTTTTATACTTTGGAGTATAGGGATCATATAATGGTGGCAGTGTGTTGAAGGATATAAATAGCTTAGTAATGTTTTCTATTGTTATAAAATGCATCCTCAAATGTTTATACAAATTTACAGGTCTACCCAGTGTCCGTTAATATGCTGTTTTATCATAATCCCTCCAGGATTTTGAATTTTATTTTTTATATAAAAACACCATTCTCCTGAATTGGAAGTTGGAACTTAGAGATGCTGTAATTCACTTTTCTCTAATAATTAGACACTTGGAATGTTTCATAAAGCTAAAGATATTTTGGATTTTATACTCTGAAAATTGACTATTCATAATCTTTTACCATTTATTTTGGAGTAGATTTTAATATTTCAAACTTACATATCTTGCAAACAAATATCCTGTACATATGAAAACTTTTCCCTTGAATTAATTTTCTTTGAAAGAATTCAGAACTGAAGGAATGCCCATCAACTGGATAATGGCCGAGTTATAGTTCTTGATCATGATGGAATAATATAGTGATGTAAGAAAAAATGAAGTCAACAGTTTCAAGAAAAACTAAGAAAATCTAATTAATTGAGCTAATTAAAAGAACATTGAGAACTAGGAAAACATTGTACATAGAAAGAGCAATATTATATTGATAATCAACTATGAAAGAGTTAGCTACCTTATATCAATAAAATAATTCACAATAATTCCAGAGGGCCAATGATGAAAAATTCAATCCATATCTAGAGAAAAACCTGTGAATTCTGATTCTAGATTTAACATATTTCCACTTTTTATGACATGTCTAAGGTTGAAATATTTTTTGCATGATTTCATAAGAGAAACAGCATTTAAAAATTATTTTTCAATGGGTGAGAGATGGAGAGAATCTGGAGCATAAAATAAGAATAATTTTTAAAAGTAAAATTAAAAAATAGCAAAGAATTTTGCAAAATCCTTTATATTCCTTTGTCATAATTTTATTAAAGCAAACTTGATAATTTCATTAAAGTATTTTGAAGATCTTGATTGAATTAGGAAAAGATAAATAGAGTGATCCCTCACCTATCACAGGAGTTGTATTCTGGAGAAGCCTTCAATAGGTGAAAATCCATGGTTTATTTTATTATTTATATGTATTTTAAGGCTTTATATACCCTTCCCACTCTCCTATAGACCTTTTCCACACTTATTAACCTTTCCCACACTCTCATAAACAATGAGCCAATCAGCACTGAGGATACAGAACACAGTGCTGTGGTTAGTTGCCTTTAATCCCATTAGCCAGTAGTGTGCAGTGTACAATCTCATGTTGGCAAACTCGCACAAGTGATAGTGGTATACTGCATTTTCATTGTGTACAGTATGCTATTCTGCAAAATCCCACGATATAGTGAAAACTCCACTATACAGAATTAGATTTATTTTTTTAATCTGTGATACCGTAAAGTCACAATAAGTGAACTACAATATATTTAGGGATTTTGAGTATATATAATAATGAGTATTAGAAAGTAGGCATTGGAATTTTGGGCTACTTTTTTTTTTCCTGGCATTTTTATTTTTAGATCCTTTTGGCATTTTCTACTCTTTTTTGATATTTTGAGAATCTACTCAATTCCTTCTAAATTGCCTTGCCTTTTAGCATGACCATTCATTGTAGTATAATTGTTCTAGATTTACTACTTTTTCCATTTTTCCATTTTTTCTTTACTTTGATTTTTACTTTACCATGTAACATATCTTGAGTTAATGTAATAAATAAATACATAGACATTTAAGTGTGCACTTTGTGCCAGTAACTGTGTTAAATGATAAAATTCATTTTCATCAATGCATAAAATAACATGTTAATTTTTGGCAGATCTCTTCCATTTTTTCATTTATTTATTGCTTTATTTCTAATCTTTTCCTTAAATACTCTTATGATTCTCTCACAAATCTTAAAGGAATTTTTAATTATATACTTTTTCTCACTGTCCATATTGCTCATAATAGTCCATCATCTCCCTTTATACAATTTTAAATGTTTGTTTTTTAACTTTGTTGTCCTTAGCTTTTTTGCTATCTATCCATAACTCTTTGCTTTTAAAGAGACTGATTTAGTCTGTCCAATAAATTTTTATGATTTTTTGTTTTTCTTTTTTTAATTTGAAAATTTTTGTTTAATTAATTAATTTAGAATATTTTTCCATGGTTAAATGGTTCATGTTCTTTCCCTTCCCTTTCCCACCCTGCTCCATTAGCCAACAAGCAATTCTACTGGGTTCTACATGTGTCATTGATTATTTTTTGTATTTCTTGAAGTGTTTGATTCATATATTTGAATTTCCAAAGTGTGTGATGATAGGTTGTGTTGGTTTGCTCTATTTTTCTATTTTCAATTTTTCAGCATTGGTAATTTGTTTAAATGAGTCAGGATAGAAAAGAATTACAGATAATATCTTCTCATTTTTTATTCTTTTTAACTGGTTTAAATATTTAACATTTTGGGTTTTTTCCCTATACCTAGTCAATGATATGACTAAACATAAAAGTCTGTTTTATAAATAATTTTCCTACTTTACTACCTAGTCATTTCCTTTCTATTATTATTTTTGTGTTATTTCATGATATTGTCTAATAATTGCTTTTTTCAAAGCTGCTTGACTCTGCTTCAAAAAGAACATTTATGATATAGATGCATAAGGTTTTTATATTTCATGAGATTATCATCTTTCATTTATTATTTTCAATCCATTTTCTCATCATATTTTTCAATATTGTTCTCTATATCCAGGGTTGCATTGATGGCACAAAACCTTAACATATTGAGTGTATGAAATTCTCTAACTGTTCATCATCTGCAATGGATAACACTTAATATGAAATCATCTTCAGGGTGGTTTTTGGAAAATACACATCATGAGCAATATAATTCTGAAATAACCAAGTTATTTCTGAGAAATATTTTTCAGAAAAAAAGAGTTGATTTGCTTGTTTCCTTTGTATGGATAATAAAAACAAGGAAATCAACTCTTTTTTCTGAAAAATATTTTTTAAAATCCTTCTATTTCTTTGAAATATTTGCGTGTTCTCATTTTGTTGATAGTAAGAGGATCAATATTGCAGTGATTCTACTCCTCTTATATTCTGACCAGCCACTCATCACTGTATCGTGAAGTCACATTTAGATCAACAAATATAATGTTTATGTTCATAGGCAGCATATAAATTTTATTTTATTAACCAATAGTCTCAATTTCTACTCTTCTCATACTGTCATTATGGAAACAGAAGAGGGACATATAAGACTGAAGACAATCTGGTACATTTTTAAGATTTCAAAAATCATAATTTTCATTTCATGCCTTGCCATGATTAAAGAATCCATAAACTAGTGACTAGTCTATGGGTCTCTATATTTGGCTAAGTTAGTCCTCAATAGCCACTAGTTTATCTGCATACAAACATCTTCCAGTATGGTAGAATGTATCAGAATCTGTGATTTATGGCATATTGTTGGGATAAATATGGGAAGATGAATGTGACTATTATCTGAATTTCAATTTTACTTCAATAACTCAAGCAATAACGTCTTAGAGAATCCAATTTACTTCAATTTTGTTTCTATTATTATATTGTTTTTAATTGCTTTCATTTTCTAAAATGTCTTATTCCACTCCCAGAGCCATCTCCTATAATAAAGAAGGAAAAAGAAAAATATTATGTAATTCATCAATATTAATAAATCTGCAAGACTGAAAATATTTGCATCATTCCAAACCCATGGACCCTCTTTTTCCTATTTCTCCATAAAAATGAAAATGTATTTTCTCATCTATTTTTTAAGATCATGTTTGGTACTATTAATTACATTATAGCATTTATGATTTTTTATTTTTTGTACCTTTTATTCACATTGTTTACAATTATTGTATACCTTGTTTGCTTGACTCTGTTCTTTCATTTTACATAAGTCTATACAACTGTCCTCATGTTTTTCTTTTTTGTTCATACTCATTATTTCTTACTGTACAGTAATTTGAAATTATGATAATTTACTACAATGTACTTAGCCATCACTATATTAATGGGAATTTACTTTGTTGTGAGGTCAATTTTATCTACATGTCACAATGAGACATCAGCATAGGGCTTTATTCCAATTTAATGTCTGTATATTCATTATTGCATTCTTAAGGAAAGAAGGAAAAAAGGAAGAAAGGAAGAAAGGAAGAAAGGAAGAAAGGAAGAAAGGAAGGAAGGAAGGAAGGAAGGAAGGAAAGAAGGAAGGAAGGAAGGAAGCATTTTTATGTGCCCAGAATTATAATAAGTGCTTTAGAATTATTATCTCCTTCTATTAGCATGACAATTCTGGGAGAGAGGAGCTATTATTTTCCTGACTTTACAAATAAGGAAACTGAGGCAGGCAGAGGTTAAGTGCAACACTTGTAAATGTCTGAGGCTGAATTTTAACTCAAGTTTTTTGGAATGCATGCCCACCTTGGGCCTGCATTCCAAAAAACTTGAGTTCAAACACAGTTATCTAAAATTTATTTTCTGACATAAATATACTTAAAATTTTAATAATTCAATAATTTAGGCACAGATTCATTCATGGCATAAAATAGTTTGAATTTTTTAAATTTTTATTTTGTAAATTTAAACATAGTTTTTCTTTGAGCATGGACAGACTGAGATAAGATCTGTTAAAGTCAGAGTACTAAAAGCTAATCATTACAAGACTTAAAGTTGAGGGAATTGTGAATTTAAGTAGGAGAATTGGACATGAGATAACCTGAAAGAATTTGGTGGTATGAATTCAGAATATAGGTCAACTCAATTGAAGAGAACAGAGTCACTGTGGAAAGGAAAACAGAAAAAGTTAGGTGTTGTCAACTGGTAAATACACAGAGGCAAAAGAAAACAACTATTGGGTTGGTGTAAGCTGAGAGTACAATTTCAAGAAAAGCCACCTTATCACTAAGTGCAGTTTGCCATACTCAAACTTTATTATAAAGCTATTTTTTTGTAACGTGATAATGAGCACTGGTCATATTTCCTTGCTATTCCTTAAGGAGATATGCCCAAAGATAGAAGCTCCTAGGAATAGTAAGCCCAAATTTTGTCAAATCAAAAGATATGGTGTCTTTTAGGATATTTGATGAAACTCTGCTGTATTGCTTTGTCTGACTCTGAGAAACTTGTTATTGCTATCTTACCTTCATCAACATCATATCTTATTCCATTTCAGTTGATTAGAAAACCTCTAATGAGTTACAGGATTTCGTATTATGCAGATTCTGTCCCCTCCACTTCCCAAAGCTGATGAGTTTATTTTCATCCATAGATTTAGCAATGCAGAACTCATACCAAGAGTCAAAAATTTATATGGGTAATGATACAGAAATACTCCCATTCTATATATGTACAGCTGCATTTCTCTTTCTAATTTCAACCCTTTCTTGCCCTGTCTTTAAACAAATTGAGCAGTAAGCATTTTCTCCTCCTAGGGGAAAAATAATATATGCACCACCCAAGCACTAAATGCCTTTGACATTGTTTGGAACTCAGGGTGTAATGAAAGTCAAAATAGGTTTTGGAAAAGGGGTTTAGGAAACACATAGTTTGCCAAAGAAATTATCAAAAATTTCAGAAGCTTCCATTTGACATGTTAAAAGTGTTTTAATAATAGACATCAGTATAAACAGTCTGTAGTGTATCTTATACCTTGATGTATTAGGAATAATAAAAAAATCCTTTGAATCCAAAGATCTACTTAGAAAAAAAGCATTAATATTACATGTACAGCATGCAGATAAAATTTACATCAAAGCACTTCAAATGCTTCTAGAAGTATTAGATGATAGAGGGTCTGAATTAAATATATGTAGGGAAGTTATCTTAAATAATAATCATTTCAAAGTAATAACCTGCCTAAAAATGACAGCTTAGTGCTTCTACGTTTGGTATTCAGTGAGCAGTTATCCTGTCATAACTGCCAATGCTGACTGATAAATGTTCTGAAGACTCAGGAGAATATTGACAAACCTTCCACTTGTGTGTAATATGGAGATAAGAGAATTGAAATTATATTTACTTAAATTTCTAGCCCAGCACCATGCTTCACAAAATTTCAAGTTTGTGATATGTTTTTTCCAGCAACATGAGCATTTTGTTTATATATTTCTCTCAATTATAATTTTTACCTATTGATAAATGTTGAATAGAACTCCATGGGCAGAAAGTGTAGAATTGCTTCTATTATTTGGATAGTTCCAGCCAAAAATATATTTTACCCAGACTCATCCAGAAATTTGAAGCAAATACATTTCTTTAAAAAAATATGCTTAATATGCTTCCTCATCTTCCTACTTCAGTTTTAGTGCATGCAAACAATCTAACATTACCGCTGTGTTGTAAAGGAAATGAAAGTTTTGACCCATAACACATTGTTTTGATCAGAACATGAGCAAAGAAAAAAATCTATTTGGGGATTTGTATTATATTCTTGGTAACTGTTGCTACACACACTAACAAAATTATTTGTCTGAGAGATTATTTTTGCTTGAACAGATTAGCTATGGTCCTTAAAAAGTGTTAGAATTAGAGCTAGCTAAATCTCACTCATTCAAATAACTGTTGAAGGCTATGACTAAGTGGTTGCCATTGGCATGGTTCTGGCACTACACATAGAGAAACAATCTACATTAAATACCTAAATAGGTAATCATTCAATATCTATTTCAATTTGTACTGTGTAGATGCATAGGTAGGTATCACATAAATCCATCTACATATAATACACATTCTGACAGACATAAAAGATTAGATAGAAAACACAATTCACAGAAGGTTCTTTATTATCTCCTAGCAGATAAATTAAGCAATTAGATATACTGAAGCAATTTTTTTTCTTGAAGATCAGCACATATTAATATGCTTTCTCTCTATGTATACAAAAAGGAATATCAAGCAAATCATATCTTAATGAATTGTAGCTACTTTTATGTTAAATTTGACATCAAGTTTTGTTATTACTCAATAATTTATTGGACTTCTGGCTTTAGAGTTGCAAATGAAAGATTTTATTCTACTAGACTTACATTCTTTGTGAATCTGATTTTCAAGAAATTTGAATGGAAATTATGAAACTACTGAAAACTACTCTTCCATTCAATTTATTTCAACTAGACATTTTGTTCCCTACATGCAGAAGAATAGAGAACCTGAGTCATAGACATGAATTTTTAAAAGTTATAGTTATTGGAATTGAAAAAATACATGCCAGAAAGATTTATCATTCTTCCTGAATATTTGTATCTTGTTCAAATAGAATTTTTACAATAATAATTGAATGCTATGGTTTGGGGGATAGAAAATTAAAATAAAGCTTTTAGTTACACCATCATATCTGTGTTATTTAACTCAGTTAGACCATCATAGTTCTTCAGCAATTTGTTTATTCACAGAGCTTGAATTAATCATGAATTTTCCAAGATAATGGTAAGCCTTTGTCATTGTCCCTAAACTTCAATTCAGCCCACATTTTCTACACTAATATAAGATGATGCAGGGACGTAGGCTATCCAGCATGAATTCCTTCAATTCATATTTTCTATACACTGAAAGAAATTCTTACATCTTCCTCTTCTTCTCTATCCTTCATGTTCATTCAAGTAACAAGGTTGTTTTTTCCTTCTTTTGTTGATATATTTCTCAAAATGGTAGTCTATAAGAAACACTAGATCTATTTCTTTATTATCCAGTCAAACCTCAACTTCCAGCTACTTAGGTTCAATGGCAAACACACTAAGCAAATTGTTTTCTCAAGGATCACCAGTGACTAATCATCACATCAAAGGATCAGTTTTCAGTCATCATTCTCTTAACTTTAATATATATTTTTTTTACTGTTTTCTTTAATCAAAATGTATTCTGTTATTGTTTTTTTTTATTAGTTCAGTCAAGTCTGAGTCTCCATTACTCTATTTGTGTTTTTTTGGCAAGGAAACTAGAGTGGTTTGACATTTTCTTCTCCAACTCATTTTACACATGAGGAAACTGAGATAAACAGAGCTAAGTGACTTGCCTGGGGTTATACAGCTAGTATGTGTATGAGGTTGGATTTTAACTCAATTCTTCTTGACTCCCAGCCAAGTGCTCTTAACCACTGAGCACAGCTGCTTTCAATATTAGCCTGAAGTTATGTAAAATATGATTAAGGTTTTATTTACCGTGGAATACATGACTGTTGGGATATCTGTCTTAGATTGCCTTGATGGAAATCCAAACCTTAGGCTTCATATTTCCAGATGAATTTTTAAAAATATTTTAAATTTTCTAGAATATTTTTCTAGATTTTGAACATTCTAAATTTTATTTATCTAATTCTGACTCTTGAATCAAAAATAATTAAGAACTGAATATGTAACAGGACTCCAATTCTTATAGAATAGTAAGTATGACTTCTATATGTGAACAGGCTCTTTGATACCTATGCCCCAAAATATTAGACTGAACTGATATGAAGGCCAATGGACTACCCTTCAGTGGAAGCATAGACATCTTTAATCAATGAATTAATGATCATTTGTCATGTATGTTTTGTAGGAGATTATTTTTGGTGTTTAATAGATTCTGAGATTTCATGAAAGGTCAAGGTACCTTAATATCTGGAGCCTATCATTAAAGTAGAGCCAAATGTTATCTACACACCTACCCCCTGAAACTAACATGTATATATAATGGCAATTTTTATTGTTATCCAAAGATTGTAGTTACATAAAAATAATTAATCAATATTTGGTAGTTATGTACAAATTGGAAAGGGGGAAGGAGAAAAGGAAAGTACTTATTGGAAATATAATTATAGCTATATTGATGTAACAGTTAATAGGGTAACTTTATAAAGGTAGTTTTATATAAATTATATTCATTGCATCAATTTTATTTTTATATAACCAGATAAATTATAGCTTGTAAGTTGATAAGTTGTTAAGACTGTAACTGATGATTTAATAGTAAGGAATAGTCTCAGATGTAAGTGGATTGAGTAATTGAACATAACAATCACTAAGTGGAATAGAATTAAAATCATAGTGTGAATTACAATAGGCATAATATTAATCTTATGCCACTTCACAATTACTTTATGATGTTTCATGACTCAGAGCATCTTGCTCCCAACATCCTGGAACATTTCTTTAGTGTATGTTGGAAGAAAGTGGAGGCATCAGCATCTGAATACATAGTGTAACACATGAGGATATCCACCTTTGAGACCTATTTCCCTGACCTAAAAGTGACACCTCAAACTATATTTCCTATAGTTTTATTAGAGTTTGAGGTTTTGTGATACCTTTTATGGTAATATTTAGCACATAATAACCTACTCACTTTCTCTCCCTAAGCAGGGGGAAGGAAATCTTTGTCCTACCTGGAAAAGGAAGAAGTAACTGTTTGACATCTCCTTCATAACTTTTGTAATGCAGGGTCATCAAAATGATTTACTTTTTTCCTCACAAATTTAAGTTTTGTTTTGGAAGTCTTTGCCAACATTTTTATTTCATTGCTCTCTAACCTCGTTCTGAGACATTGTGTCTAAAGCAAGTGAATGGGTTTTGACATTGGGATCTAACTCCTCCAAGGTTACTAAGGATCCTCCTTTCTGAATACATTGTAAATCCTTGCCATATTGTTCTTTATCCAAGCTTTCCCATTGTTTTAGACTTTTAATAAAGAGAGGAGTTTGAGGTTTTGATGACTTTGACCAAGATTGCAAAGCTTCTTGTTGCAAGCTGTTGCAAATGCTTGTACGGTCCTTATTCTTCTCATCCAATGTTTTTGTGGTGGAATGAGAAAGCTGACCCCTTTTGTAGTCATCTTCACTAGTCCCATATATCTCTCTGCACATCTACATTATGTTCTCCCATTGCTGATTGTCTGCCATAGAAATATCTTTGTATTCTGTGCAGCTTGCTAGAGACATCTGTTCTGTTGTGCCGATTTTTTCAGAAATCTTTACCCCACTCAGACTACACATCCTCACATCCAAATTACAATCATTAGACCTTTTTGAATTAGGAATCTTGGTTCATATTGACTTTGGCTTGGTTCCCATCTGTATATATCTCTCCATTTCTTCGAGGGATGGAGATTGATTAAATTTTTTGCATGAATGGCTACAGCACAGACCTTATTCTCCTCAATTGTCTTTGTATCATTGTTTTTGGACCATTTTGAGTTGTAGTACGTCCTTCTCATACCTCTATCCCTAGAGGGATCATCTCCAGAAGCCAGTGAGCTTGCTATTAACATCAATGAAATTTGTTCAGTGGTTGGAGACACAAACCATCTGACTTCAGCCACACAGACTTCAGGGCATGAAAAGGAACATCAGTCAGCTTCTGAGCCAGCAGTCGTACCAGGGTGTTGAAGGGAACTCAAGCTACCTACCAAACATTCTCTGATACAACCAATGGGAAAACTTCTGATTTGGGGCTTGACAGTTCTCTAGATAACAGAGTGGATGGTGAATCAGACCAAACCTCCATTTCTGCAGCCCTTAGCAAAAGCCAACCTAAAGATTCTGTGTGCTCTGCACAGCACAACTTAGTAACCAATGACAATGACTCTCCAGCTCTCAATGAGAGAAAGAGCTCGCTCTCTAAGACTGTGTTCTGTTCTGATTCTAAACTCAACCTGCCTGATGGTGCTACAGTAAGTTCTGGTTTAGATGCAAATAACCATACACAATACTGGATCAAAACCAAGTGCATGCACAAAACTGAGGATTCTTTATTACCCCTAGTACCAGTGAAGTCCAATACCAGTGGACAACCCCTTGTTACCTTAAAAATTGGGGGAGTACATTATGAAGGACTACTGGACACTGGTGCAACTTGTTCTGTTTTGCGCACGGCACTCGAAGGATGCCAATATCAGGGTAGTTTGAGAGTGAGAGGAGCTTCTGGGATAGCCCAACAAGTCCTGAAGCTAAAAGTTAAAATGGTAAAATTCAGCCCTCCAACTCTGCATCACACCTTTTTATTGATGTCATTGTGTCCTTCGAAACTTGTGGGGAGGTATCTCCTGTGTAAATTGGCTGCCACCATCCAATGCCAACCAAAATGGATAGATCTATCTCCACCTACCCAACAGATCTCTGAAACACCACCCCATTTTATTTTTAGACCCATGTGGTGAGGAAGCAACCTACCAATAAAATGACATCTATGAGGTTCCTGACAATATTCCTGATTATGTGTGGGCTAAAAATTCTAATGAGGTGGGCAGGATATTGTCTGTAGAACCAGTGAGAATAGAGGTAAAAGATGGTTTACCTCCAAGAATTCCTCAGCTCAGACTTAGCCAAGAGGCAATCGAGGGAGTGAAAACCATCGTAGAGAGTTTATTGCAGCAGGGTATATTAAGATATGGCTTCTCACAATACAACATCCCAATCATGCCTGTGAAGAAAGCCAAACTATCTCCAGATGGGAAGACTCAATGACATTTAGTTCAAGATCTCTGAGCAATTAACTACCATGTGCAAAAGACCTATGCCGTGGAACCAAGTCCATCACAAATCATAGCAGCCATATCACCCAAAGCTGCTTGGTTTACTCTTCTGGACTTGAGTTCTGCATACTTCTCTGTTCCCCTGCACAGAGACAGCCAGAAGCTGTTCTCGTTCACAAAGGAAGGCAAATCCATCCAATGGACCCGTTTGCCACAGGGTTTTTCAGATTCAGCTTCAGTCTTCTGTCAAATCCTGCAGAGAGACCTTGAGTCAATCACTTTTTTTAAAATTTTAAACTCTTAACTTCTGTGCATTGACTTATAGGTGGAAGATTGGTAAGGGTAGGCAATGGGGGTCAAGTGACCTGCCCAGGGTCACATGGCTGGGAAGTGTCTGAGGCCGGATTTGAACCTAGGACCTCCTGTCTCTAGGCCTGGCTCTCAATCCACTGAGCTACCCAGCTGCCCCCTCAATCACTTTTCAAGACAGCAAAATGGTACATTATGTTGATGACATCCTGCTAATGTCACCATCTGCTGAAGTCTGCTATACAGCCAGTGTGCACTTAATCAAAGAGCTAGGCAAAAGGGGCCATTAAATTTCCAAATCGAAACTTCAATTCATGATGGAAAAAGTAAATTATTTAGGATTCATCCTAGAAAAAGGTTCCAGAAAGATTTTCCAAAAGAAAACACAAGATATACAGAGGTCGAGTTTGCCAAAAACCAAGAGGAAGCCCAGGGCAATCATAGGAGTAATGATTTTTTGTAGGAACTGGATTCCAGGTTATGCTCTCATGGCTAAACCTCTGATAGAGCTAACCAGGAAGGAATTTCCAGAACCGTTAAAGCTGACTAAAGATCATATCCATGCATTAGAGAAATTAAAATCACTTACTCTATCAGCTCCAGCCCTAGGTATCCCTGATTATGACAAACATTCTTACTTTATGTACATGAGGGCAAAGGGATAGCCTCTAGTGTTCTCACACAGTCATTTGGGAATACCCTAAGACCAGTTGCGTATTACAGCTCGAAATTAGATTCAGTAATCTGTGGAATGCCAAGCTGTTTGAGAGCTATTGCTGCTGTAGCCATCATGATTAGAAAAGCATCTTCCTTTGTATTATGGGGTGAACTGAAAGTATTTTCCCCACATCAGGTGGAATCTACTTTAAGAAATACCATACTTCAAGTGTTTACCTCCCAAAGACTATCACAATAACAAGCATTCTTGTTGGCTAATGAAAACATAACTTTTCACCAGTGCAGAAACTTAAATGCTGGGACTCCGATCCCTGATTTACCTCTGGAAGGAGAAAGTCTACATATCTGTGAAGAAGCACTTAACATTGTGCATAAAACAAGGGCAGATTTATATGATTAGCCAATGGAAAACCCCGATTTGACATTCTTCACAGATGGATCATCATACATAGTAGACAATCAGAGATTTACCGGAGCAGCAATATTGACAGCCTCTGAGACCCTTTGGTACTCATCATTACCATCCACTATGAGTGCTCAAGGGGCAGAACTAGTTAGATTGATACACGCTCTGAAGCTTGCAGAAAACTGGAAAGCAAACAGTTTTATCTATTTGCGGTATGCATTTGGAATCATGCATCATTCGGGTGAACTCTGGAAAAATCGAGGCTTCATTACATCCAATGGCAAACAGATAGCGTATGGGAATTTAGTAAATGGTTGTTGGGCAAAATTTTATCACACTTTCTTTGTAAATATTGTACATAGCTTAAGTCTATGGTTTAGCAAAAAAAGACTTATAAATAGAATTAGGCTTACTTATTTTTACTAACATTTCTAACGTAGGCATAAGTGTACTAACATATTCATATACTAATTTTAGGGAAATGAATTAGAATTTAGAAGTTAAATTGCAGAAATTTTCTTAATTGATATTTTTGTTGTTAGTTCATGAAATTAGAAAAGTAGATAGATAGAATTTATTACTTTGTTTTAGTTAGCAAATGTTACCTTTAAGACTGTTTGTGAATGTTTGCATCTAATTTGCTTTTCCTTTCTGTTCAAAAATTTCGCAAAACTTAAATCCCCATTTCTTTCCTATGCCTTTCCCATAACATGTCTTAGTTTAAGCTTAAGATTAGTCTTAGTAAAATTTAGGAGCTAGTAACCCTTTTTCTTATTTTGCAAAACTTAGATAGGGATAAGAGCATAGTTATAGTTTAGCTTAGAGTAAGAGTAGAATCCCTTTAGATTTTAGCAACCAGGAAATGTTGCAAGGTGCAAATTTCGAAAAGACAAATGAGCAGATTGTAATGCAGGGTTGCAGCAGAAGTTTTTGCTTTTGCAAATTCAACTGTAGCAGCCCTGTCAGTAAGAAGTTTTAGAATGTTCATAGAAAAGCATTTGGAGCCTGGGACTATAAACAGTCCTGAAGCTCCAACTGGAGGGATTTTGCCTGTTGGCTTTTTGCCTGTGGCTTTTGTTTTTGGTTCCTGCATTAGCCTGATTTCTCTGGACCTCTCCCTGATCTCTCCATTTACATCCCTACTATTTCCCTGAATTTACCCATTGGGCCCTGGGAGGAAAGGTGGACTTGGTGGTTGGACATTGTGGGTTTAGCTTCTGTAGGCAAGAAGGATATCCTAAATCAAGCCACCCCCTTATGTAGTGATCTGATAATACCTTTGCTTCAGGAAGTGAGACCTTCCTGACTGGGAGAGCCGGCCTCTCTCAGTCTGACCCCCTTCTCTGTGACCCTTCCCCCAACAACAACTTTCTCCTTAGCAGCAGCTACAAACCCTGAAACCCTCTTTCCCTTAGCTTACCTCTAACATCAATAAATCCCTTTTGTTATCTACAGAAAAGTTGTATTGAATATTAAGGCAAAGGATGAAGAAGGAAGAAATTACTTTATTTCTTGAGGGAAACCTAGGCATCCATCTTGGGCAGGAAATGCTCAGCCAAGACTTCCTGCAGATATCATTTTCACTGGCAGGGAGGAGCCTTTGACTCCTCCCTCAAAGGGACCTTAGAAATTAACAAGAAAAAACCCTCTAGCCAGATCTAAACATTTCTGACTATCCCAATTTCTCTTGTATCATAGACATACTTTCCCTGCCTGAAAATCCAGCCTATTTCCTCCCAGTAGCGTCAGTCTCTCAGTCTCAGTGATTAGCCTGTTTGAGCAGCCTCTCCTATACTCCTATTCATTCCCTTACCTTCCAATATACCACCCATTCATCCCTTACCTCAACTATCCCCTTTCTTCTTTCCTCATTATATCAGCATTTGGTTACTTCTTTATAGTACTTTGCATATTCTAAATATCTGCCATCGAAATGTGTGGGGTCTCAGACATTAATGGGTGTGTCTGCAAATCTCTGGCTTCAGTGATTTGCAAGCTTATATAATAATGTCCTATTAGCTCAGAAGATCTTTGCTTACCTTTTCCTTTGGAAAAAAGAGAAGCATTTTTAAAAGTGAACATATAGGATTTAAAACTGAATGAATTGGGGGGACAATTCTCCTATTTTAAACAGTTGAGAAATGAAATCTAGAGAGGTAAAATGACTTGTCCAGAGTCACATAGGCAGTAGTAGATTTAGAATATATGCATAACCCCCTCTAGGTAATTTCTTGATATTTTGGATTGGTTCTAAAATATTTACATCTTGAAAACTATTTTCCATGTAGGAGTATGCAATGCATATTTTAAAAAAGAATGGAATTGAGTTCTAGAGCCAAGATGGTGGCATAGAAACAAGGAAGCTCAAAATCACCATGAGAATCCTCTCCAACTAATCTTAAAATAATGCCAGAAAATGAATACAGGAGTGAAAGAACCAATAAGGAGGTGGAGTGAAGCAAATTTCATGAAGAGAACAACTTGAAAGGTAAGGAGAGAATATATGAGGCACTGGAGTGAGAGGGGACCATAAGTCAGCAGGAGACAAAAGCAAGAAGTTAGGAGCAAGACAACAGCCACCTGATCCCACATCTCTTGTTCCAGGTTCTAAACCTAGGCTTAAGCCAACACCCAGACTTAGAGGCCCTGCCTGGTCCAATGGTGATCCAATCCATGCACAACCCTTAAAGTTCCAAGCAAATCTGCAGTGAGGTCTGGAATTCTAGCCCATTGCAATCTGTACTGAGCATTCTGATCTGATTTGTGTGGGCCCAGAGCAAGCCCAGGCTTGGGGTGAGGATGTAGATCCCAGATTGGGGCAGTTGGTAGACCCAGAGAAGTCCGTTCCCACTCCATCCCTAGCGGGGGCAATCCACAGGGTGCTGACTTGAGGGATTCTTGCTGACCCTTGCCAAAGCTCAAGGTAAAACCCCAAGACAGGGCAGAATTCTGTGTGCTATGTGCTGTATGCCTGACCTGATCAAGCCCAGAACAAGACCAAAAACCTATACCCAAGCCTGAGTCTAGAATTTTTTCTACCAGTAATCTCAGGGGGTAATTGAATCAGCAGTGAAAGGTGGCTCTCAGAGCTTCCAGTACACCAGCCATCATTCCATCTCAGAATAACTGAAACTTACAGAAACCCAAAACCAAGGCTAAGGGTAGCATTAAGGAAGGACTTAAGTTTTAGAGGGTCCCCTAATCTCCTGGAGAACAGAGCCTACCTTTAAAAAGGCTGGGAAAATGAAAAAACATAAAAAAAACAGAGAACCATTGAGAATTTTTATGGGGACAAAGAGTAAGTCACAAACACAGAAGGGGACAATGAATGCAAAGAAAACATATTCAAAATACAAAAAAAATGTGAATTGGACCCATATTCTGGAAGATTTCAATAAGGATTTAAAAAATCAAATAAGAGAGGCAGAGGAAAAATAGGGAAGAGAAATGAAAGCAATGCAAGAAGAAATGGGGCAAATGAAAAAGGAGGCTTAAAAGCTGATGGAATGAAATTATTACTTAAAAATAGTACTTGTCTACTAGAAGCTAATTACTTCATAAGACATCAAGAAACAATAAACAAAATAAAAAGAACAAAAAAATCAGAAGAAAAGGCAAAATGTTTCATTTTAAAAATAAATACCTGGAAAACAGATGGAGGAGAAACAATATTAAAATTATTGAACTATTGAAAACCATGATAAAAAAAAAGCCTGGGCATCATAATACAAGAAATTATCAAAGACAACTGCCTTGATATTCATAACAAAGAAAGTAAAATAGAAGTTGAAAGAATCCACAGATTACCTCCTGAAAGAAATCCCCAAATTACATCTTCCAGGAATATAATAATTAAATTTAAGAGGCCCTAAGCCAAGGGCAAAATACTGAAAAGAGCCAGAAAGAAACAATTCAAATATCATGGAGCTACAATCAGGATTACACAGAATTTATCAGCTTTCACATGAAAGGATTAGAAGGCATGGAATATAATATTCCTGGATGGCAAAAGATATAAGTTTACAACCCAGAGCCACCTAACCAGAAGAACTGTGTATATTCTTTCAGGTGAAAAATACTCATTTGATAAAATAGAAGATTTCCAAATATTCCTGAAGA
The DNA here is from genome assembly GCF_016433145.1 of Gracilinanus agilis. Taxonomy (NCBI): domain Eukaryota; kingdom Metazoa; phylum Chordata; class Mammalia; order Didelphimorphia; family Didelphidae; genus Gracilinanus; species Gracilinanus agilis. The sequence continues at coordinate 531,135,967 of NC_058130.1, forward strand.
AAAGACTAGACCTAAACAGAAAATCTGAAGTCCAAAAACAAGATGCAAAAGAACCCTAAAAAGTTAAATAAGAAGGAAAATATTTAAGGGATTTAATACTATCAAACTGTATGTATTTCTACATGGAAAGAGGACATTTGTAATTCTTTAAAATTCTTATGAGTTCTGGAACAGTTAGAAAGAGTACAATTAGACAGAGGGTTTGGAAGTAAGATGATTAGGATTATATGATGTGAAAAAAGAAAATCAAGGAGTAAAAAATTGGATTGCACTGAGAGAAAAGGGAAGGGGGAAAGGGAATGGGTTATACATCTAATGAGACATAAAAATTATTACAATATAGGGGAAGATGAGGGTGGTGACAGGCAATACTTAGATGTTATTGGCATTGTAACTGGCTCAGAGAGCAAATAAAAACCATACTTGTTGGAGTATAGAATGCTATATTATCCTATAGAAAAAAAGCAGAGGAATTGGAAAAGGAAATGGGAGTGGTAATAGGAGAGAGGGGGCAGTGGGGGAAGTGATAAAATAAGAACACTTGTGAGGAGGAACAGAGTGAAAGGAAAATTAGCAGTATCTAAAGGAAAAAAAATAAGATTGACAGCAATACACAGTTGGCAGTCATAACTATGAATATGAATGTGATAAACTCATAAAATGGAAGAAAATAGCAATGTAGATTAAAAGCAGAATCCTATCATATGTTATTTACAAAAAACACATTTGAGACAGAGTGACACAGAGTAAATTAAGGTACTGGAGCAGAATTATTTGTGCATCATCTAATGTAAAAAAACACAGGAGTAGCAATCATGATCTCAGTTAAGTAAAAATAGATCTGATTAAAAGGGATAAGGAAGGAAATTATGTCTTATTAAAAATTACTAGAAACAATGAAGAAATATCAGCATTAAATATATATTCAACAAATGGTACAGCTTCCCTCTAAATGTTTAAAGGAAAAATTAAGTGAACTTCAGGAAGAAATAGAGAGTAAAACTATACTTGTGGTGGACCTCAACTTCCCTCTTTCAGATCTAGATAAATCAAACCAAAAATTAAACAAGAAAGAAATAAAGGAAGTGAATACAATCTTAGAAAAATTAGAACTAATAGATCTCTGGAGAAAATTGAATGGCAATATAAAGGAATATACCTTTTCAGCAGTACATAACTTCTATACAAAAATTGATGATGTATTGTAAAAGGGAATTCTTGGTTCTCTTTGAGTTCACACTCTTGAAAGGGGAATCCTTTATTCTCTTTACCTAGTTGGAGTTAACACTTTGGTTGGCAATAACTTTGAATTAATATAAGATTGAACTAGGTGGGAGAAGATTGAAAACCACTTAGTGAATTCACACCCTACCTAGTGTTAGGTGAGAAGCCAGCAAGATACTTGGAGAGTTCCACTCTTTTTTTGAACTCAAACAGTCAGAAACTTGTTCATACCCTCAGAAAGGGTGAACCATTTTTGATGAGTATTCACCCCTCCAGAAGGTGGGAACTAGTTCCCACAACCATTGCCCCCTGGGTAGTGCTAGACAATTTGGAAACTGTTATTGGCCCTTGTGAAGAGGGGAGGAGACTAGAAATCACCATAAAAGCAAGCAAAAAGTGGGGTCTAGGAGAGAGTGAACTCTTAAGAAAAGAGTCACTCCCAGAAGGAAGTCGGCTTCAAGAAGAAGGTTGGCTTACAGGAGAAAGTTGACCTGGGGAGTCACCTTCAGCTCCAGTCATTGTTCTGACCTGCCTCTTGGAGGGAACTTGGGTGAGCGGATAGCTGGTTTTCCCTTCCTGTCTTCTGGAGAGAGTTTAACAAGTCCTGGCCGAGTCAGGCACTGGAACAATATTTAGTTAGGCAGGTTAATGTCTTCTCTACCCTTTTGTATTTCCCTGATTTCACTCTTTCCACCTCTTTTATGAATAAAATATTTACAAATTTCATATATGTAGCCAAACCATTAATTTTTAACACTTACAGTATTAGGATATATAAACTTCATGACCAAATGCAGAAAAGCAGAAAAAATAAAGGCATCTTTCTCAGATCACATTGCTATAAAATTTTAATCAATAAAGTTCAATGGAAAGATAAATAAAAATTAGTTGGGGATTAAATGATCTAATGCTAAAAATGGAGTGGATCAAATAACAAATAATAGAAAAAAATAAATAATTTTATTAATGAGAATGACAATGAGAAGACATTCAGCCACACAAGTACTGAGGGAAATTTGCATCTCTTAACACTTACATCAATAAAATAGAGAAAATGCAGATGAATGAATTAGGTATGCAACTAAAAAAAGGAGAAAAAGAACAAATTAAATATCTTCATTTAAAAACTAAATTAAAAATCTAAAAATTAAAGAAGAAATTAATAAAATTGAAAATAAAAGTACCAGTGAACTAATAAATAAGACTAAGAGTTGGTTTTATGAAAAAAAAAAAACAATAGAGTGTTGGTTAATTTGATAAAAAAAGGAAAGAAGAAAATCAAATAATCAGTATCAAAAATGAAAAGAGTGCACACAATTGACCATATCAATAATGAAACTAACAAAATCAAAGGATTATCTTAATAGATGCAGAAAAAGCCTTTGAGAAAATACAACACTCATTCCTATTGAAAACACTAGAAAGTGTAGGAATAGAAGGGCCTTTCACAGAAATATTAAACAGTATATATTTAAAACCATCAGCAAGTATTATATGCAATGGGGACAGGTTGGTAGCCTCTCAAATAAGATCAGGAGTGAATCAAGATGCCCACTATCACCTCTAATATTTAATAGTGTACTAGAAAAGCTAGCAGTAGCAATTAAAGAAGAAAAAGGAATTGAAGGGATTAAAGTAAGCAGTGAGGAAACTAAACTATCACTCTTTGCATATGATATGATGATATATTTAAAGAAACTCAGAAAATCAACCAAAAGACTAGTAGAAATAATTAACAACCTTAGCAAGGTTCAAGATAAAACCACACAAATCATCAGCATTTCTATATATTTACCACAAAACTCAGCAACAGGAGTTTAGAAAGAGAAACTCCATTTAAAATCATTCTAGACAATGTAAAATATTTAAGAATATATCTGCCAAGACAAACATAGGGATTATATGAACACAACTACAAAACACATATCACACAATTAAAATTAAATCTAAATAACTGGAGAAGTATTAATTGCTTACGGGTAGGATGAGATAATATAATAATAATGATAATTCTACCCAAATTAGTTTACTTATTCAGTAGCATACCTATCAAACTACCAAAAAACTTTTTATGGAATTAGAAAAAAAAATTATTACAAAGTTCATCTGGAAGAACAAAAGATCAAGAATATCAAAGGAAATTATGAAAAAAAAAAACCTGAAGGATGGGGCCTAGCAGTTCCAGATCTTAAACTGTACTGTAAAGCAGTGGTCATCAAAACAATATGGTGCTGGCTAAGAGACAGAAGTGTGGGGCAGTGCAATAGATTAGGGGGAAATGACCTCACCAAGCTACTGTTGAATAAACCCAAAGATCTCAGCTTTTGGGACAAGAACTCACTATTTGACAAAAACTGCTGCGTAAATTAGAAAATAGCATGGGAATAATCAGGTCTAACTCAGTGTCTGACTTCCTATACCAAGATGAATTCAAAATGAGTAAATCACAAATATAAAAAATGAAATAATATATAAATTAGGTGAACATAGAATAGTATACCTGTCAGATCTGTGGGAAAGGAAGGAATTTAAGATCAAGCAAGAGATAGAGAAAATTAAAACATGTAAAATTAATTATTTTGATTACATCAAATAAAAAGGGTTTGTACAAACAAAATCAATGCAACCAAAATTAGAAGGAAAATAACAAAATGGTAAAAATTGTTTATAACAAAACTATCTGATAAAGGTTTACTACTTCAGATATATAAAGAACTAAGTCAAATTTACAAAAAAAACCAAGCCATTCCCTAATCAACAAATAGTCAAGGGATATGAATAGGCAGTTCTCTGATGAAGAAATCAAAGCTATCAATAATCACATGAAAAAGTGCTCTAAATCCCTCCTTATTAGAGAAATGTAAAGAAAAACAACTCTGATGTACTATCTTACATGCAGAAGATTGGCCAATTTGGTAGCAAAGAAAAGTAATAAATGTTGGAGGGGATTTGGCAAAATTGGAACACGAATGCACTGTTAGTGGAGTTGTGAGTTAATCCACTCAGTCTGGAGGGCAATTTGGAATTATGCCCAAGCGACTTTAAAAGAATGCCTGCTCTTTGATACAACACTATCACTTTTGGGTTTGTACCTCAAAGAGATAATGAGGAAGAATACTCATACAAAAATATTTATAGGCATGCTCTCTGTGGTGGTGGCAAATATTGGAAAATGAGGAAGTATCCATCAACTGGGGAATGGCTGAACAAACTGTGGTATCTGATGATGATGGAATACTATTGTGCTGAAAGGAATGATGAACTGCTTGATTTCTACTTGAACTGGAAAGACCTCCTGGAACTGATGCAGAGCAAAATGAACAGAACCAGGAGAATATTGTACCCAGAAACTGAAACATTGTTCCACAATCAAATGTAACATAATTTTCTACTAATAGCAATGCAATGATCTAGGACAATCCAGAGGAATTTATGAGAAAGAATACTATCCACATTCAGAGAAAAAATTGTGGAAGCAGAAACACAGAAGAAAAACATATGATCAATCACACCGTGCCATGGGGATATGTTTGGGATTTTGGCTTTAAAATATCAATTTATTGCAAATATGAATAATATGGAAATGGGTTTTGAATAATGATGTACATATAACCCAGTGGAATTGCTTGTCAGCTCCAGGAGCAGGGGGGAGAAGAGGGTTGGGAAAATCATTAATGATGCATTTCTTTTGATTGTCCTTGCTGCCTGGAATGTTCTTTCTCTTTGTCTCTGCCAATTGTTTTCCTTTAAAGCCCAAATAAAATCCCATCTTTTATAGAAAGCCTTTCTTAACCTCTTTTTAATTGAGGACAGGGACTGTCTTGCTTCTTTTTTATCTCTAGTACTTAGCACAGTGCCTACTACATATTAGGTCTTTAATATTTATTAGCTGACTAACTGCTTGCCCATACATTTTGTGGTTTCTGAACAGTAAATTCAACTATAGAAGTTTATATTTCTCCTCATGATAGTCAAAATAATGGACTTTGATGTGCTTCAGTCTTCTTATCTAGATGCATGAATAGTAATTTGTAAAAGAATTCTAACAAGCAGGATAGTTTTGATGGTACTTCTGAACTACAAATGATACTACTAATCATGATTACTAGTGACTTACAACTGCTAAGAGGGTCAGGTTCAAACTACATTCTCTTCTAAAAATATAAGTCCTTTCTATTGTTTGAATGAATACCTACAATTTCACCATTTAAATACAATTTTCTAAAGCAAGGAAAGATAATAGAAGAAAAGAAAATGGAGTATTGCTAAGGTCTAGTAGTCTGCAAATTAATAACTAGAATATCTTTCTTCAATCTCTTAATTATATTTTTAAGTTCAATTTGACTGTCATTGTAGAGCTGCTTTGAAGAAGGTCTATGAGTTTTAAGCATCAAATTAATAACATTTCAGCTAATTAGGAGAAGAATAGACGGGTTTAATAGCCTTGGAGGCACGAGGTCTTTAGAAGGAGAAAGACTTGTAGTTGAAACTGCTGTGATGGTCACATTACTGTTTCATCAATGCTTGGGGTTAATGGTAATAAGGTGAAGTTGGCTCTATGAGCAGCCAGAGAGATGGTCCTTTAATCGTGCATTCTGAAATGGCATCAAGGGCTGTTGGAGTTTGATAGCAGATTTTCAGGAGTTTCTATTATTTTGAAATTAGAGACATAGATTGTAACATGCTAAAAATGGGGCTTACTCTAATGAATATACTGTAACAGCCCATTAAGTCCAGAATCCTGGGTTCTTTAATTAACAATTTAAAAAAAAGTTAACCATCTTGATGAAATGCCAAGAATTTGAACACAACTGTAAAGATAAAGGGATACCATAAATACACACTTCTTCTCAAAATAAAAGACCAATGATTCTCTACTGTTCATTGGAGAATGGAAGAGTATATCTTTATTTAGCAGTGCCTTTAAGACATTGAAACAGAAAAACTATAGTGCTTGCATGGTGAAAAGTATGGTAAATTCATGCTCTACTAATCTGGGAGTAGGATGACTATAATATGAGTTACCCATCATTCACTTGGTATATTCATTTTCACAAAGCAGTGTCATCAGTTAAATTGGATTTATTCCTATCTTCCTTGCATACAACAAATTCACAAAAATTTGCCATCAAGGAGTGAGGCTACAAACCTCATCCAATTAGGCAGCATGATAATTAAACATTAAGCATTATATAAACCTTCTATGAAAGCAGAGTATGCAGACACCTGAATGCTATAAAATGAAGAATGATACTAAAGTGATCCTTTGGAGATTTGGGGTGAGAACATGAGACCAATCTCTTAACTGTTCCTTTTGTCTGGAACTATGCTTTTTTTTAAATTTTGTAAACATAATGTCAAGAAATTAAGCATAACTATAAAAACTATGTTTTTCAAAATAGAATAGTTGTAATGTTCTCTGATGAGAAGAAAGTGTTACTAAAAAGGAAAACAAAAGAGTTGCCTTTCTTTTCAAAGATGGGGGAAAATGCACAGAGATTTTGATGTCTTGGGAAGCAGGACTGATTTTAATTTGGTAAAACTTCATAATTCCAAAGCACTTCGCAGAAGGTCTAGGTTAATATGTTGCTTTTTTTGGAATATTCTGATAAATGAGTTAAAATGTCTCTTAGTTTGGAATATTTGAGCTATTGCCACTTCATTTTGGTAATCCACTCTTCATTTTAGTTTTGAAGCATGTGAGGTGCAGTGACATTTACTTTGTAAGTTAGTGAGCAGAGCATCATACATGCAAGGCAATTTCTAATTCAAATTCTTCTAGCAGCATTTGGGAGAGGCAATGTGGTGTGGTGTGATATGGCTTAGTAACTATAGCACTGAATCTTGATGTTAGGCAATATGGGATTAAAATTCTTTCTCTGATCCTTATGAACTGTATGAATATGGACAAATCACTTAATGTCTGTGACATTCATTTTCCTCATTTTCAATAAACTCTAGTAGCTCCCTATTACCTCCAGAATAAAATAGTAAATCCTCTTCTTGGTTTTTGAAGTTCATTATAATTTTAGTCATTCTTATCTTCCATATCTTCTAACTTACACCCCTTCTTGTCCTCTGAAATCCACTGACTATCCTCCTTGTTTTCTTTCATACACCAGAGTATATCTCTCACATCTGAATGTTTTCACCAGCATGGGATACTCTCCTTTATCATCTCCACTTTATGGCATCACTCATTTTCTTCACTAGACAACTAAAGTCCTACCATCTGAAAGAAGCTTCCATAATCTTAATATTTTTTCTCTGTATCTACTGAGAATTTTTACTTTCTACATCTATTTTTGGATATAGTTTACATGTTTTGAACATGTTGTTGCCTTCGTTGTATAAGAATTAAAATGGGTTTTGCTCAAATTAAGTCACAAAAAATTATGTTCATCACTTATAAAAATTATCTCTTAAGTCACAAGGCTGTTAGTAGCTTTAGTAGCTTTGTTGCCATAAGGTAGAGATATTAAAGAAGGGGAAATATAGGAAGGAGGTAGAAAATGTTACCTAACTAAATACCCTATAATTCCCTATCTGAAGAAATCCAGCTCAACTCCAACAAAGGCTCCCTTTGTCAGATCAAAGGTCCCAATTTCCAACCAGGGGTTATGGTAGTCCCTTCAGCAAGAGTCTTACCAGAGAAGAATCAATCTCCAATGTAGACTCTACAACACAGAGTCTCCAATGCAGAGTGCATCCAACCACAGAATGAATCCCTCTAATGCAGAAATCCAAGGAAGAAATGCCTGCTCAACTCTTTGATCTTGCCTTTTATAAGCCTTTACCCACATCACTTCCTTTCTGTCTGATTTCTACTTCCTTTCACTGTGGGCTGGTCTATCACATCTCAGGAACAAATAATAGTTTCTTAATTTGCTTGGCACTGCCCAGTTGGGGGGCAGTGCTTGTAGGATCTATTTTTGGTCTTTGAGGGTGTGAACTTCCTTTTCTAGTAAAAGGTTAACTAAGTGTGAAAGGAGGGGCACTCCAAGTTCTTGATTGACTAAGTTAAAATAAACAAAGGTAGATAATTCCATTTACACAGTTGTCTATAAGTTCCATGATAGGAGGGGCTATTTTTGTAAATTTTTTCCCCTTTGTATGCATGTACTTAGTAAAATTTCTGTCACAGGGTATTGTTGATTCATCTCTTAAATGCTGGTGATAGTACTTTTAATTTTTGCCTTGGAAAGTTATTTAAAAAATCAAAAGAAATGAATGTATATAAGATATTTGTAAACTTTGAAATTTGCAAATGCTATATAAATTTTAGTTATTGGTTCACATTTTAAAAAGTTGCTACTAAAAGTAACTAAATGGTTCAGTGACCTGAATGAATAATTGTTGCTCCTGAGGTACCATACTTTAAGGCAGGAATTTTTAAAATTTATATTAACCAGGTTAAAAAATAAAAATAAAAAAAAATGCCTTTCAACTAAGGGTCTATTATGGATGAGCAATGATTTTGGTTTTCCTCTTTTGGCTTAGGCAACTTCCCAGTAGAAGTATTTTATTATTCCTACCTAAAATACCCTCCAGTTTCAATTAGAAGAGATGCTTATTGTGTCATATTGTCTTATTAATGCTCTCCCATGGCAGGGACATCCTGCCCATGATACTGCTTTTTTTCAGGCAGGAATTAAGTGATCCCATCTGGAATGTGCTTTTAAGTGGCTTGGGATCTTTCCAGGTGGAAGATGGCATATAAATTTTCATTGACATAATTATTTATAATATTGTTGTGTTGTGTTTATTATTTTAGCATAAATAACTTTGCAGGTGTTTGTCTCTATTCATATATGGTTTACCTGCTGGGCTCACAACAACTGTTTTCAGAGAGGTGATGTGTTCTTAAGGGCAAAATTATAGGCAGCAAAGGGAAAGAGGAGGGAAGGGTTTTCTATTTTATTCATATTAATCATTCTTCATTCACATTTATTATTTGAGATGCTTCTGGCAGAAGGACTATATATAGAAGAGATAATGTTATCTATCCATCTTGCAACTTTACTATGGGTAACCTTATACAGGAAGCAGTCTAGTTTAGTATTCCATTGCATGCATTTCTGGGAGTCAAAAATGTCTTTCAGATGCCTCTCTGTAATTAGTGTAAAGAAATTAACCATTCCAACCAACCACAACTATCAGTGCAATTTCATTATGGTAAAGAATGTCTTACAACTCACAATTGCTCCTATTTGGGAGCGTTCATATTCTGAAATGGCCCTCTCTTTCCATATCCTCCCATATTTCACCTTTAACATATGATTGGTCCTATTGAACTTGTCCTTTCTGGTTATTCATGCTATTCTTTACAGGCAAGTATATAGGATTTACAGTTATAGGATATTTGGACCCATATCCTGCCTCTGGATTTAATATCTTTCCAACCATGAGCAAGTCACTTAAGTTCTCTAAGTCTTATTTTCTTTCTCTGTAAAATGGGCATAACTATAGCACATTTCACCAGATTGTTCTGAAGACCAGATGAGGTATATATTGTACCCTGCAACCTTCAATGTTCTGTATGAATATGAAATATCATCATTTAATCATAGATTCAAAGTTAAAAGGGATCTTAGAGGTCATCTAGTCTAATACCATTATTTAAAAGGTGAGAAATTTGAGGCATAGAGTCTTAAAATGACTCCATTTTAAATTTCTTTAATATATCAATTCAATTCTTAATAATCTTTTTTTCTGACATTTTGTAATTCAAATTTTCTCTATCCTTCATTCCTTTTCTCCTCACCAAGATGTCAGGTAATATTATATAGGCTATATATGTATTATCATACAATATATATTTCCATGTTCATCAGGTTATGAAAGAAGACATGTTGCTTAAATAAAAAAGACACAAGGAGGAGATAAAGTGGAAAATGATATGCTTCAATCTGCATTCAGATTCTATCAGTTCCTTTTTTATGCTTGATAGGTGTAAGAATGGGATTTGTGCAAGGGAGATGGGACAAAAGGAGCAAGAGAAGTCAGTTGCTGACAGTTGATACCAGAGAGAATTCTGGGATATTCTCCAGAGAAGGAAGGAGAGGAGAGGGTCTTCTGGAGGAAGACTGGGAGGAGAGAGGAGGAGGACATCCCAGCTCAAATCCAATCCTGAGGACTTCCTGAAGATCTTCCTTTGAAAATTGAAACCCTGATTCCCTGATCAAAGCCATTCCATCTCATCTCATCTTAGCTAAGCTTTTGGACTCCAGTTTGGGAGCAATCTTGCAGTCTTCTTCTCCCATTACCCAACCTTGTTGAGAGACCCCCTTTCAGTCTAAACTTAAAATTATAGAAAAGGATAGAAATAGAAGGAGAAGGGACAGGGGAAGAATCTTAGGAGTGGGAACCCAAAAGTTTCCCACCCAGGTGACAGACCCCATAGAAATAGAGAAGAGGGCACCCCAAAATCCCTCTGCCTTCACCCTTTTCCCCAATCCCTGAATTGCAAATAATAAAAGCCATTCATCAGTCAGATAGCCTTCTAGAGTGCCTGAGAGACAACAAGGGAGAGGGGAACCACAGCTTGGTCTGGCTGCCTCCATCTTGAAGCCAGACCACCAGCTGTGAAATTAACTGATTGGGGGGAAGTTTGTGTGAACCCCATCTTTATTCAGAATTGGATTGGGGTACCACATACCTTGTTTTATAGGGAAGCCTTGTCCCCAACTCCTGTGGAGCTGCATGGCCATCCATGTCACCCAGTTTTGGGGTGACACCCCCTTAAAGTCTCCCAGTGTTCATTTTGCCCCAGGGGAGAGCTGGGAAAAAGACTCACCGTACAGATTCTCTCTTTCTCCCTTTGATCAAACATCATTTACTGGCTCCTTTACAATGACATAGTCTTTTTTTTTTTTTGCCATGATTTCCTTGCAGTTGTTTGGGTCCTTGCATTGCTTTTTTTATTTTTAATTTATTTTTAATTTTTTAGAAAAATTTACCATGGTTACATGATTCATGTTCTTACTTTCCCCTTCACCCTCCCCAACCCCCCACCCCCATTTCTGATGCAAATTTCCACTGGTTTTAACATGTGTACTCTATCAAGACCTATTTCCATATTATTGATAGTTGCATTGGTGTGGTCTTTCTGGGTCTACATCCCCAATCATGTCCACATCAGTTCATGTGTTCAAGCAGTTGTTATTCTTCTGTGTTTACTCTCCTTTAGTTCTTCCTCTGAATGTGGGTAGCTTTATTTTTTATAAGTCCCTCAGAATTGTCCTGGGTCGTTGCATTGCTGCTAGTACAGAATTCCATTACATTTGATTTTGCCCCATTGTATCAGCCTCTGTGTACAATGTTCTTCTGGCTCTGCTCCTTTCATTCTGCATCAATTCCAGGAGGTCTTTCCAGTTCACATGGAATTCTTCCAGTTTGTTATTACTTTGAGCGCAATAGTATTCCATTACCAGCATGTACCCCAATTTGTTCAGCCATCCCCCAATCCTCGTTTTCCAGTTTTTTTTGCCACCACAAAAAGCACGGCTATAAATATTTTTGTACACGTCTTTTTTATTTATGATCTCCTTGGGGTACAAACACAGCAATGCTATGGCTGGATCAAAGGGCAGGCAGTCTTTTAGAGCTCTTTGGGCATAGTTTAATTTGCCATCCAGAATGATTCCATCAGTTCACAACTCCACCAGAAATGCATTAATGTCCCAATTTTGCCATATCCCCTCCAACATTCATTACTCTCCCCTGCTGTCATTTTAGACAATCTTCTAGGTGTGAGGTGGTACCTCAGAGTTGTTTTGATTTGCATTTCTCTAATTATTAGAGATCTAGAACACTTTCTCATGTGCTTATTGATAGTTTTAATTTCTTTATCTGAAAATTTCCTGTTCATGTCCCTTCCCCATTTATTAATTGGGGAATGTCTTGATTTTTTATAAAATTGATTTAACTCCTTGTATATTTGAGTAATTAGACCTCTGTCAGAATTTTTTGTTATAAAGAATTTTTCCCAGCTTTTTGTTTCACTTATAAATATTCTTATAAATAAAGAGAGCCAGTAACCAAATATTAGGGATGGAGGGGAGATAGAGAGAGAGCCTATGAAGGTGAGACTCTCTTCTAGCTCTCCCCTCCTGCCAATTATACACTGCCAAGACTTTGAGGGTGTGTCACCCCTAAACAGGGTGACCTGGATGGTTGTGCCACCCCACAGGAGTTAGGGGCAAGGCTTCCTTATAAGATGAGGCATTGGGCACTTCAGTCCAATTCTAAATGAGGGCGGGGTTCATGCAAGCCTCCCCCAAGATCAGCCAACTTCATAGAGGGTGGTCTGGCTCCAAGATGGAGGCAGCCAGACCAAGTTGTGATTCCCATCCTTCTCATCTCTCAGGCACTCTGGAACGTTATCTGACTACTGGGTGGCTTTTATTAATATCTGTATAGGGATTGGGGAAAGGGGTGAGGGGCAGAGGATTTTGGGGTGCCCTCTTCTCTATTTCTATTGAGTCTGTCACTCGGGTGGGAACCTTTGGGATTCCTACTCCTAACCATCTCCCCCCTTGTCCGTTCTCCTTCTGTTTCTATTTCTATCCTTTTCTATAATTGCAAGTTAGACTGGAAAGGGTCTCTCAGCAAGGTTGGGTAATGGGAGAAGGAGCCTAAGAGAATTGCTCCCAAAATGGAGTCCCCAAACTTAGGTATCTTGATGGTTGAAGTCTTGCTGGGTGTGAAGAGATGTGATGCCTTAGACCAGGGAATCGGGGTATCAATGTGCAAAGAGAGTTCCTCAGGAAGCCCTCAGGACTGGATTCTAGCTGAAATGTTCTCCTCCCCCTCTCTCTGTCCTCTGCTGAAAGTCCCTTCTCCTTCTCCTCCTCAAGAGAATTACCCAGAATTCCCTCTGGTCCCAACTGTCACCAACTGCCACCAACAACGTTCTTCTGGCTCTTTTTGTCCCATGCCCTATCCTTACACCTTCTGATTTTGGTTGCATTGTCTTTGTTTGTACAAAGCCTTTTTAATTTAATATAATAAAAATTATTTATTTTACATTTTATAATTTTTCTAACTCTTGCTTGGTTTTAAAGTCTTCCCTTTCCCTTAGATCTGAGAGGTATACTATTCTGTGTTCACTTAATTTAATTATAGTTTCCTTCTTTCTATTCAAGTCCCTTATTGAAATTCCCTTTATCCCCTCTCACTTCTTATTCCCCTCTTATTCTTTTTTAGAATCTTTTTAAGCTACCCCCTCCCACCTTCCTAGTGTTACTTCCTTCTCCATTAGTCCTTTTGTTACACTTCTACTTCTCTACAGGGTGCAAATAAATTCTCTGCCTCAATGGATCTGATTATTCTTTCCTCTTTAAGTTGATTTCAATGCACTCAAGTATTAAATATTTCCTCTCCCCAACCTCTTTATCCTTACAGTGTATTGTCATTCTTCCCCCTGTTGGCCCCACAAGCTTCTTTATGGAATATAAATTTGCCCTATTTTGTTTGTTTTCCCATTTTTCTTAATAATACTTTCTTCCCCCCTCTAGTTTTGTATATATTTATACATACATACATACATACATACATATATATGTGTTCATATATATGTATATATTCATTTGACTTATCATCCTATATAGTTTGTTATTGTTTCCTCTATATAAATTTCTTCGAGTTATCCTCTTTGTAATAACAATTTTTAATATTTGCCAATATGTTCTTTTCTTCTTGGGATACAAATTGAGTGAACTTATTGGCTCCCTTAAAGAAGAGAATTTCCCCCCTCCACCCATTCTCTTAATTACCTTATGGTGATTCTCTTAAGTTCTGTGTTTGGGCAGCAAACTCTCTTTTTAAGTCAGTCCTGTTTTTCCTTTATGAATGCTTGGAATTCCTCTATTTTATTTGTGTAAATAGAATTAGCTCTAGCCCATTCATAGTCAAAACCCTACTCATCCTAGGCATAGAAATGATGTAATTCTCACCTCCCTTAATGGGGAGGGGGGACAAGTTACCCACATGTGACAATAAATAACAAATCAAGAACAAGGGACTGCCCTTTGGGCAGTCCAAAACAATGTAGACACTGCCATTTGTCCTCTTGAATTAGAGGTGGACCCAGGGGAAGTGACAAAAGACACTATCTCTTTAAGTATGTTGGTTACTTCCTGTGGAGGCAGTTCCCACCTTGAACTTGGTGCTGAAGTAGCTCCTGAGACCACAGACAGCTTCTACTCTGTATTGAAACGTGGGTAAGTTAGGCTGACTTCCTTGGCCTACCTAGGCCACTTCTAAACTCTGCTTTAAGTAGGCACTAGCCTATATGGTTGCTAAGCCTTATGGCTTACAACTTCATTTATTTAGCCTTTTAACCTTCTCTCTCATCCAGGCCTCTGCAGGCTTGGACTAGCCTCTCCCTTTCTCTTTATTCCTATACTTTACCTTCCTAATAGTAAATAAATTGCCTTAAACCAATGCTGACTTGGGTCTGATTTAATTACAGAATCAACCTGAATTGTTGATTCCTGGCTGCCACACTTAAAATACATATCTATAAAATATCTAAATTTCCCTCTTACATTTTTGGCAACCAAGAAGGGACCTAACTTCCTCAATTTTCATAAATTTTCTCAAATTCTTCTTTACCTTAAAACTATCCCTTAAGTCAGCCTTCTCACAACACACTTTGGAACTGTGATAGATATAAAGCTGCCAGACTGGTGAGATCAAATGGGGGCCCTGAAAATTCAGGTAGGAGGCTGTTCCCTTGCCTTAGGGAACAAATAACCCAATTAGCTGACCTTAGTGTCACCTGGGAAGGACTGGACTGCTTGGTTCTCCTAGCCAGGCCAGGAGCATACCTGAATGAGCTTTAATGGCAGGCCTGTCCCTAATAGAAGCAGAAGGCACTAGATTCAGCACATTAGTAGATTTTTAGGGAGAGTAAAATTTTTTTTTAGCTTGGTTCTCTATTTTATTTCAAAACTGTATTTCTAGTTTTAAAATCTTTAAAAAAAAAAAAAAGCAAAAGCCTGGTGGGGCTAGCTAGAATTTAAAACACCCTTTTTCCCCAGAGTAGAAGGCACATAATTTTAAAGATAAGAAATCTTTCAGACTTTTACAACTGAAAAGAACCTCCCAGAACCAAATTTAGCCTTTGAAAGACACTCCCAACTGCCTCAGACTAAAAGCCCAGTCTATCATCAAAGCCCCTAATCTCTAGAACTCAGCCTCAGGCTATAGCCTTTGTCTTCTTCCAGGCAGGAAAAAAAGGAAGTCCTAATCCAAAAACAATAGAACCTTAGCCCACCTTTAGAAGGAGGTACTTACCTACTAGTGACATCTACTGACAAGAGTAAGTTATAAGCAGATTTATTAATATCCTGGAACAAAATGTGGTGGTTTCAAACCATTACTGATATAGTGAATACCAGAGTTCAGACTTTAAAAGGCTGGATCCAGTTTATAGTAATGACTTTTTTGTTTGGGACAGTAGTCCCACAAAATTCTTTTCAAGGGATATTTCTTGCACTGTATGTAAGTGTGATAGCAGTGATTATAGGCGGAATGATTTATTTTTACTTCTCAATAAGGAAGGTAAGCAAGTTAGAGAGGAAAATAGAGCATATGGAGGAGGGCCAAGAGTAACTGCTGGCTTATATAAAGAACCGTGCTAAGCATTTAAAAAAGAGGAAACAGTTGAGAAAGAAATTCCAACAAAAGAGAGAATTATTCCTCTATACTTCCTCATTTGAAGATTCCCTTGAAAGCACTCTTGACACACCCTCCACTCAACCCATTCATATTGATACTGCCACACCCTATCCTCAACCCGTCCCCTCTCCCCAACTGGTAAGTGTGTAGACTCAATTTTGGGAGCAATCCTCTTAGGCTCCTTCTCTCATTACCCAACCTTGCTGAGAGACCCTGTCTGGTTTGACTTACAATTATAGAAAAGGATAGAAATAGAAACAGAAGGAGAAGGGACAAGGGGGGAGACACTTAGGAGTGGGAACACCAAAGATTCCCACCTGAGTGATGGACCCCATAGAAATAGAAAAGAGGGCACCCAAAAATCCCTCTGCCCTTCACCCCTTTCCCCAATCTCTATATTGATATTAATAAAAGACATTCATTAGGCAGATAGTGCCTGAGAGACAACAAGGGGGAGGGAAATCACAGCTTGGTCTGGCTGCCTCCATCTTGGAGCCAGACCACCTGCTGTGAAGTTGGCTGACCTCGGGGGAAGTTTGTGTGAACCCCACCCTCATTCAGAATTGGATTGGGGTACCCAATACCTCATCTTATAGAGAAGTCTTGTCCCCAACTTCTGTGGGATGGCATGACCATCCATGTCACCCAGTTTTGGGGTGATACCCCCTCAAATTTTTAGCATTGCATATTAGATATGAGGGATATAATGCAGGGTCCCAGAAAAAATCTCTTGCATTTGCAAACCAACTGTAGCAGCCCTGGCAGTTGGAAGGAATAGAATGTTGACCATGGTATCATGGCAAAACCATTTGGGCCTGATATTATAAATAGTCCTGCAGAACCAACTAAGGAGCCTTTTGCTTTTGGGACCTTTGGGGCTTTGCCTGATTTCCCTTGACCTCTCCCTTGACATCCTGCTCTGGATTTCCCCACTGGGCCCTTGGAGGAAGGGTATTTTGGTGGGTGGAAATTGTGGGAATTAGCTTCTGTAGCCAGCTAGGGATAACTTAAACTAAGCCAACACTTCATCTAGAAATCTGCTGAAACCTTTACATCAGGGCAGTGAAATTATCCTTGCCTGCTGGCTCCCTCTACCTAATCCCCTTTTCAGTTACCCCTCCCCCAGCACCAGGTTCTCCCTTAGCTGCAGTTACCAGACCCCAACCCCTTTTCCCCTCAGCTTACTCTTGGTTTTAATAAACCACTTTGGCTTTTATATAACGAGTTTCTGGTGAATCATTGTACCCATTAGTAGGGCAAAGGCTGAAGAAGGAAAGGAATACCTTTTTTTATTTCTTGAGGGCAAACCCAGGAATCCATCTTGGGCAGGAAAAGACCAGCTTTCACTTCCTGTAGTTTTCAGTTTTCACCAGCAGGGAGAGGCCTCTTTAATCCTCCCCTCAAGAGAGCTTAGAATAACAACAGGAGGCTGAACAAAATCTTCAGCCAGACCCATACAATCTCTGGCTGACCCAGTTAATCTTATATTATGGAGATAGCCTCCCTGCCTGAAGGACCCAGCTGATATCACCCTCTGACCTCAGGTATAAGCCTCATTGATTAGCTGCCCTTCATATTCACTATTTATTCCATAACAGGGAAGAGCTAGAAGAGAGTCCTACTTCATAGACTGTCTCTCTCTCACCCTCTCTATCATAACATTTGGTTATTGGTTCTGTTTCTTCTTATACTCTTATAGCTTTGTTCTCCAGATCTTTGGCTGAATCAATGAGGTGTTTCATATTCTCCTCAAATTTTTCAATTTTGTTTTTTATATTCTTGCTGCCTTTTGAAGTCATTTGCTTCTAGTTGTTGAGTTCTGTTTTTTAAAGACTGAATTTCATCCCTGGCTTTTTAGTCATCCTTCTCTTTCTGGTCTGATTTTCTTTGTAGATCATCTTTTGCCTTCCTTGCTTCATTTTCATACTGGCCAATTCTGAATTTTAAGACTTTATTTTTTGTTTTAGTTCATGTATTTCCTTTTTCAAATTGTCTTCAGACTCTTTTGATTGCTTTGTGAGTTCCTGAGGTTCTTGAGTTAATTGAATTTTATGATCTTCCAAAGCCTGTGCCCAATTTGCTGGAACTTCTTCCTTTTATTCTATTTCTATTTCATTTGCTTTCTTTTCACTTTCTTGAAAGAAGCTGTCAATTGTCATTTCTTTTCTCTTTTTCTGTTGTTTACTCATATTTTTTTTCCTTTTCTGTTCTGCTAGTATTAGCAGATATATTTAATGATCTTTGATAAAAGATCTTCCCCCAGGTGGCAATGGAGGTTTGTAGATACTTTGTCTGCCCTTTGAAGACTTCTTGTCTTTCCAATTGTTGGTATTTAGCCTGATTGTATTAGTTTGTACTTCTTTATATGCCCTGAGGGTAAAACCTCTAGAGGAGAAAAAAAAAACTTGGGGGGACAAGAAGGAGTGTTTTTGCTGAGCTGAGCTGGCTAGCGGTGGGGTCCCCCTGTGCTGTCCTTGTGTTTTATCTGGTTTTCTTTCCTCTTGAAGTCTTTTGTTCTCTATCTTGGTGTGAGGAAGCCAAGTGGTCTGAGGTTTGGCTCTCTCTAAGCCTCCTTCTTCCAGACATTTTTGATGTTTTTCTCTGGTTTTCTCCTCCAGTCACCTCTCTAGTGCCTATGTTCAACTCCCTGAGTCTGGTGACATCAAGGCCCTCTCTCCCCACCTGGTGCACCTGCCCTTCCTGAGATTTCAGGGGCTACTGGAGACTCCTCACAGCACATGGGGGAGGTGTCCTGGGATTCCCCTTCTACAACCTCAGACTTGACAGCTTAAGAATTGCAACCTTTTTCTTGGCATACCTCTTTAGTTGTGCAGCAGTAGGGTTCCCCCTGCTCTGTCCCATTTTTAGATTTGTTCCTCTTTCTTCTCAAAGCATATTGTTTTCTATCTTGGTGTGTAAGAGAACAGAGGTTTTAAGATTTGCTCCATTTAAGCCAACATCTGCCCAGAATTCCCCCTTGCATTGCTGATAAAAGCGAAGTTATTCATAGTTAATCATCGTACATTATTGCTGTTTCAGTGTATAAACTAAATGACTTTCTTAGGGTCACAAAGACAAAAGTGGTAGAGGTAGCATTTGAATATAGGTTATTGAACTCAAAATTCACTATTTATTCTATTATGTTATTATCACCATTACCCTCACCATTATTATCATTATGGTAATTATTATTATATTGCTAAATTTTACATAGCACTTTAACCTTTGCAAAGCTCTTTCCATGTGTAATATCATTAAATCTTCAACTTTTTAAGGTAGTATGTTATCGTTATATAATGGATGAAGAAAATGCGTAAAGAAATTAAGTGACACTTTCCGTTTCATATAGCTCTATAATAAATATATGTATTTTCCTGAGTTGATCTTATCATCTTCCATGGATCTCTGCTTTGCAAATAATAAAGAGATCCTTATACTTTCTCTAGTGCCTCACTTGAGCTTTAATCCAACATCACAAACTGCTTGTTGGATTTTTTAACTGGGTGTCCCATTAGCATTTCAACTCAATATCTTTCTCCCCAAACCATAACTTCCTTGTTACTGTTGAGGACACCATCATATACCCAGTTAGTTACTGGGGTCACAAACTGAGTCATCATTCTCATTATATCAATTTATAGAGATAGAGTGATATAGATACAAATAGAGATAGATTTATAAAGATATATACACAGATATATATATATATATGGATAGATAGATGGGGAGAGATAAATACATATGTGCATAAATGTGTTTTTCTCTATAAAGCTATATACACACAAAATACATGTATACATATACATGTATAATACATATGATATACCCACACACATATGTACAAATGTGCACACATGACCACACATTTATGTATTTGTATACTGTGTGCATTAGTATATGTATGCATATTGATATAGATAGAAATAGATAAAACATAGATATTCAGATATCTATAGTTATATTATCTGAATGATGGAAATTTGGCCAAAGCACTAAGAAACATATCTCTAAACGTTAACTTGGCTTTTTATTAAAATAAATAAGTGAACAAAGTACTGGAGGAACTAAAATATACCAATGTTGATTTTCTCACTATAAATAGAAATAGGAAAAAGAAGGAATTTTCAAAAACAAAATTTGGTTCCCTTGGAAAAATAAGCAAGTCAAATCATTGAGCATTTATTATAGAGTTTCTATGTGCTAAGTGATAAGATGCCAATAAAGTTAAAATTTTCCTGCCCTCAAAGATCTCACAGTCTAATAGAGGAGACATGACAAAGACTACATACACACAAGATTTATTCAGTATAAATTATAAATAAAATAGATGGAAGGAACATATTTAAGTAGGACTAGCAAAGATTTTTTGCAAAAAGTGAATTGGACCAGGTAACTAAAGAAAACCCAGGAAGCAAGGAGGCAAAAAAGAAGAGAGGGAATATTCTAGGTATGAATAGAAGCCAGGAAAAATGACTATCTAATGTAAAGACTAGAACCACCCCCACCTAGCTTCCAATCAGATTTTCTTTTAAGCTGACTTGGGCTCCTGGCTGAGAGAATTTCAACTTGGGATTTTTCACAGAGGTGGGGCTCCCCTGACACTTTTCCTCACCCTACAACCCAAAATAACAGGGAGAGTAGATAGCTCATCAGTAGATTTAAAGTCAGAGTTTTGGGAATTTGCCTCTAAATTTGTTTTTCTTTTTTCTCTCCTGATCCAAAACATTAGGGGTACTCTCTGTTTCATATTCAAATACCTTGTTGTTCTCCCTGGCAGTTTTGCCCCTAGGGATGGAAAATGGCTTTTCAAAACCTCTTAACTACCTCTGAAAGGCTTTTTCCCTTCTCTTTGTCTTCAAGTAATACTTTATTATTTTGCCATTGAGCTAAATCTGAGGTATCAAGGGGACACTAGTTTTACCCCTATTGGGGGGTTGTCAGAACTCTTCTCTCAAACATTCCCTGTGAGACTTTTACTACTAGGCAGTGCATACCCGGGAAGCACCACCTATGGACAGGAAGTAGAGATTGCAAGCATGACTCATTTTCCTATCTCAAACAGTTCCTGTTTCCACAGAGCCTTACTGAGATCAAACAGCTCCCAATTTTAGGATGTCTTTTCTTCCTACTCTTCCACGGTACACTGGTCTTTGCAATTTGCTTGGGTAATCCTGGGATTCAGAGGGTATATTCATCTCTCTACACCCCCTTGTTATTTTGGCCTGCCCAATTTCTGCAACATATCCAATATGGCTTTTGCCCACACTATGCCCAGTGCCTGTATGGGAAACTCTAGAGGTGTGACCAAAGGAATCTAAGTGGATGATTTTACTGGAAAGGGGACAGAACCTTAATGAAATCTGTTGGTGAATTTTAAGCCTTTTTAGACCCCATTGTTTTGTTGATGTTAACCTCTTTCTAGTTTTGTTTACCTTCCATAATAGTGAAGAAGTCTATTGGAATTGGAGAAAAAGACTCTTGAAATCAGTGCCTCTATCCTGTCATGCTTATTGTATTTGCTGATTGCTTATTTTAAAATTTAATTTTGTTTTTTAAATTTATACATATTATTCTGATCAATACTATTCTGTTACACTGTTTTTACTTGTAACATCCTACTATCTTTATTTATAATGCATTATGACTTACTGGGAAAAAAATACCACTGTAACAGTCTATAAACAACTTGTACAAACCCTTTTCCATGGCAAGACCATAGGTCCTTATGAATGGGAGGTTTATCACCAGATCCATCTATGTCACATGTTGCCTATGTAGCCTTTTGTTCCTTTTTTGCATGTTAATTGTTACATAGATGAAGATGGATGGGATCCATCAAACTGGTTACAACATATATACAAACTTTGGAGAATTTAATGAGCTAAATATCTCAGTTGACTTTAACGGGTCTTCAGACATGATTTTTAGATATCTAGTAGTATCCATACCTCTGACTGATCATTTGCCTGCTTTTGAGTTGTTTGTAACAAGAGGTAAGGAACCATTCTATAGTTGAAGTGAAGTGCAATAGCACTTTTGTATTTTCCCATCTCCAGATTTATTAAAAATGTAACAGATGAGACATCTGAAGTGATTTTCACTATTTTTGTCCTTCATTCCTGAAATGGGTGGGACATATTGGAGACAGGTCTTTTACACTGTTACAGTTTCATAGCAGAGGGAGGGCAATACCCAAAAAGGTGATTTGGTTACCCTGTAAAGGGTTATAACTTCATCTGGGAGTGGGAAGGATTTTCCTGGGAAGCCTAGTAACTTCTGAATCACTTTTTATATTTGTAATTCTGTTGCTTACTCTACCCTTCCACCAGAATGACCTATATTCTTGGTGATATTTTAGACCCAAAATGTTTTTGTCAGACTTTAGAAGTTTGCATGTTTTTCTAGGTTCCTCTGCCAAATTTTGGAATAATGTCAGTAATAGACTGTTAAAAATATCTTTGCCAAGGTTGAAATATTTGCTAGATCTGTAGAACTTGTGGCAAGTATCCATGAGCTTCAAAGATTTTTTTTAAATGTCACACAGCAACTCATGTGAATCCTATATGATAGTGGATTTGCTTGTTATTGTCATTAACTGAGCTATTAAAATTTTTCAGAATTTTGATACTTCATTGAATGAGCATTACTTGCTATATTACTGTTTTATAAAGCTGTTACTTGGTGAAAATTATTGCACTCACACTGTGGATCATGGCCATGTTAAAAAAAATGGATCTCATTTTTGGAGGAGAAACCTTTATATTCTACCTCTCCTTGGCTGACACAGTGTGTCATTGATTGTAATCTATGTATTTTTTATTTAAAAAATTTTTATTATTCTTTTCCCTTATATGTACAATATAGTATTTGAGTATTTTTTTCTCTCTCATTTTTTTAAATTGTAGCACATGTTACCAGTATTAAGGATTTTTAAATTTTGTACTAGGGTAAATTTAAAATGTCCATTAGCACTATTGTCAATACATACCCAAAAGCTTTAGACTGTAGAACCAATGTGATTGATTGCTTAAAAAATTATGGGACTTTGCTTAATGATTGTATCTGATTCCAGGAGAAGGGAATGCAAAAAGAGCCACTGCACAGTGCCAAAAAAAGCCCAAATATAACCTGCATAGTGCCAATAAGCACAATGGTCAAAAGAGATCAAACCAGTCCCAGTGGGTATTATGACATTACACACCTTGACAAGAGGACTTGAACTTTTTTGAGGTTTGAGGTTGCAGCTATTTGACAAATGTTACACTCAGGACTTCCCCAAACCTCACTTCTATTAAGCACTTCAGTTTGGCTGCCATCCTGACTCCCCTATCCCTAGGAGAAAAGGTAAAAATCAGACCAGGTAATGCTATTTCCCATTTACTGCTAAAATCTAGTCCATTTTCTGTTTTTCATAGTGTAGCAAACTTTCTGTATTCCTGGGTGCTGTTTGGGCAAGTGCATAATTGCTTAAATCACTTTAATTGGGCCCTAATTCAAGTACCTATTATAGGTTTGTTTTTCCTTACTTAGATTGTTTTAGACATAAGACTTTGATATTTTATATTGCATCCAGAGTTATTTTTTCTCTTTTATTTGGATTTTTTGATGTTTTTAATTTTCTTTTGACAATTGATTCATATACCTCATAACTCAGCCATGTATCTCTGTGTGGTCCCTGTGTTTTTCAATATCCTCCTCAGGGGGAGACTCTTATGCCAAAGGGCACCGTTCCCAAATTGTTTTTTTTTTGTCAATATAACAATCATTGTTCTGTGTTCTTTTTCTCTTCTATTTCCCTTTTATCTCTAAAAATTAAATTTGGGCAAGTGAAAACAAATACCTCCACAAAACACCAAGAACCAATGAAATAAAGTAAAAATACAGGAAAAAGAAGAAAAAGATATGAAACACCTCTTTGAAAAAAACAACAAGGGGGCAGCGGGGTGGCTCAGTGGATTGAGAGCCAGGCTTAGAGATGGAAGGTACTACATTCAAATCTGGCCTCAGACATTTCCCAGCTCTGTGACCCTGGGCAAGTCACTTGACCCCCATTGCCCACCCTTACCACTCTTCTGCCTTGGAAACAATAAACAGTATTGATTACAAGATGGAAGGTAAGGATTTAAAAATAAAACAAAACAAAATTATAAGATTGATTAAAAAGATATAATTTAAGATTTATTGGACTAACATATTCATAATCAAAAAAGAACCTACATTTCATATTTTAAGACATTATTAAGCAAAAGCTGCCTTTATATTCTAGAATTAGAGACCAAAGTCAATAAGGCATCAAAAATGAAAACTTTGAAGCATGTTATAGGCAATTCCAGAGTTAAAGAATAAAATATTTCAAGCAACCAGAATGAAACAATTCAAAAGCTGCAGAGCCACAATCAATTTAATACAAGATTTAGTAGCTCCTACATTAAAAGAACAGAGTGTTTGGAATATGATATTTTGGAGGGCAAAGAAGCTAGGATTACAACTCAAAACTAGTTATCTCCAAACCAAATATAATCCACCAGGGGGAAATGGGGTGTGAATGAAATGGAGAACTTTCAAGCATTCCTGAAGAAAAGAGCAGAGCTCAAACAAAATTTTAAAAATCTGATTTTCAAATTTTAAACTCAAGAAAAATATAAAAAGATAAACATGAAAATGAAGTCATTAGAGATTCAATAAGCTTAAAACTATTTACATTCCTACATGAGAAGATGACACTTGTAAGTCCTAAAAACTTCATCATTACTAATGTAGTTAGAAGGAATGTAAACATACAAAGGGTATGGCTGTGAATTTTATATAATGATACATAAAAAATATCAAAAGACAAAATTAAGTATAAGAAAGAAGAATTCGCTGGGGAAAAGTGGAAGGGAAAGATAAACCAGGACAAACTATCTCACATAAAAGAGGCATAAAGGATTTTACAGTACAGGGGAAAACGGGGAAGGTGAGAGCAGGGAGAATGCTTGTCCCTCACTCTCATCAGGATTGCTTCAAAGAGAGGATTACACCCACAATGAGATAATTAAGAAATCTCTTATCCTACAGGAAAGAAGAAGGATAAGGGGATAAAAGGAGTTAAGGGAACTGATAGAAGAAGGGAGGGTGGATTAGGGAGGTAGAGTTGAGAAGAAAAACACTTTTGAGGAGGTACAAGGTGACATGAGAGAGAGAAATTAGGAAAAACAGGAGGAAATAGGATGGAGGAAAATATACAATAATCATAAGTGAAAAAATTAAAATAAAATTTTTGATTAAGGCATTATTTCTCAAATATATAGAAAATTTGGTCAAATGTATAAGATTGTAAGTCATTCTTCAATTGATAAGTGGTCAAAGGATATGAAAAGGAAGTTTTCAAAGTAATCAAAACTGCCTATAGTCATATAAAATATTTAGTCACTCAATTCTGAGGGCCTCATGAGAAAGAATGCTTTTCACATCCAGAGAAAGAACTGTGGAAGTAGTAACACAGAAGAAAAACAACTGCTTGATCACCTGGGTTGATGGGGATGTGATTGTGAATGTAGACTCTAAGTGATCACCGTAATGCAAATAATAATAATATGGAAACAGGTCTTGATAACTGACACATGTAAAACCCAGTGGAATTACTTGTTGGCTATGGGGAGAGGGTAGGAGGAAGGGAAGGAAATAACACGAATCATGTAACCATGGAAAAAATTCTAAATCAATTAATTAAATAAAAATTTTCATTTAAAAAGAGGAAAAAATACTCAACCACTATTAATTAGAGAAATGAAAATATAAGCAACCCTGAAGGATGCACTTCACACCTATCTGACTGACTATTATGGTAGATAAATAAAATGGTAAATGTTGGAGGGCATGTGGTAAAATTGAGACATTAAAGCACTGTTGGTGGAGTTATGAACTGATTCAACCATTCTGGAGAGTCTGGAATTAGGCCCACAGAGCAATAAAACTATCATACTCTGACCCAGAAATACCACTATTAGGTCTTTATCCCAAATAAATACAAAAGGAAAAAGAATTATAAGTACACAAATTTTATAAGAGCTCTTTATGGTAGCAAAGAATTGGACACTGAGAAAATGACCATCAATTGAGAAATATCTGAACCTATTGCCATAGATGATTGTGATGGATTACTATTGTGGTATAAGAACTTATGTGAAGGATGCTTTCAGAAAACCTGAAAAGATTTACAGGAACTGAGGCAAAGTGAGATGAAAAGAGGCAAGGAAACATTTGACACAATAAAAACAGTATTGTATGTTAAATTCTAAATGACTTTACTATTCTTAGCCATAAAATTCCAAAGGACTTATGAAGAAAAATCCTAGCCACCTCTAGAGAAAGAATAGATATAATCTGAATATAGATCAAAGGACACTTTTATAAACTTCATTTTTATCATTTGTTTTTTTCTGTGTTTTCTTTCACAATATGACCCATAAGGAAATCTGTTTTGCATGACTGTATATGTATAGCCTAAATCAAATTGCTTGTCAAATCATGTAGGAGGGCATAGAGGAAGGGAGATAATTTGGAACTCAAAATTAAAAAAATGCAGATATTAAAATTATTTTACATTTAATTGGGAAAATAAAATATTAAAATAGAGAAATGAAATACAAAAGAGTATAAAACAGAAATATTTGTAAGGATGAGAAGAGTTGGAGAAAAATTTTAAGATTAAGCTGATCTATATGAGAATACAAGAGTATTTTGTGAAAGGAAGTTAAGAGACTTGTATGGCTTGACTGTAGAGTATATGCTAGAAGCGTAGGAAGGTAGGTTGAGGCAGATTCAAAAGTGTTGAACTGAGGAAATTATGTTTTATATCAAAAGTAAAAGGAGTCACTACAATTCACTGAATAGAGAGTTGACATAATAGCAGCGTGGAAGATGAATTAAAATGGGAAGAGACTTGAAGTAAAGCCAATTAATATATAAAGCACTAGCCTTGGCTAGAAGTGATGAAAGTCTAAACTAGGATGTTGAGTGTAGTAATAGATAGAAAGGAATTAATTAGAGATGTCTGGTTTCAAAATGTTAGAGTTGTTTTGAAAATGGAAACAAGATTTACCAACTTATGTGATATGTGGGCTTAGGGAGCATGAGTATTCAAGGGTTACACTGGAAATGTGAACTTAGGTGACTGAAAGGGTAGTAGTATCTTCAACAGAATTAGGTAAAATAGAAAAACAAAGTTATTTCTTTTAGGGATGAGAAAGAAGACAATTAATTCTAATTTGTGCATGTCAAGTTTTAGTCTCCTATCTATACAAGTTTCAAGATTTCTTCAGTAACAGAAATGACAGAATCTTATTTATTCAAGTTCTAATTTTAAATACCACAGGAGGCCAAAAATAGAAAGCCAGCATCATCAAACTTATTTACTATTGTGGCATTGGAATTCCAGTCCATAGTTCAATTTGAAGAGATGAGATTTTTTAGATTTTTTTAAAAATGACTCATTATTTTAATCAATTTCAGGAACATTGCAGAATGTCTTGAAATTTTCATGTTTTAAAAAGTATGGGCTAATCATAAAAGAAAAAACAAATTACAATAATTTAAGATCAAATATTAATTTCAACAGCACTATGAATATAAAGCCCAGGATTGAGTTGGGGAATACTAAAAGATCAGGCTAAGATGCTACAGTAAGAAATATTCAAAGCCAATCAACCACCCTCAAAAGAATAAAAACACTTGAAAATGAATAAAGGAGTAGCAGGACTAACAGAAGAAGAAATAAAGAAATGATCTGCCCAGAATAATATGAAGACATAGCAGGGAGTACTAATCATCCTGAGTAAACAGAAGGGATTAGAAATACTGAAAAAAACCTTAGGAGAACTCAAATGCTACAAGGCAAAGCATCAGGGAAAGTTCAAATTCATCTTCATCCAGCCTCAGCAGAACTAGGACACAATAGAATGTAAGCAGCAGGGAAAGAACATATCAGGATCAGTCTAGCCTCAGTAGCAATCACCTCCTGAAAGAAATCCCAAATTAAAAAATCCTACGACTATTGCAGGTAAATCCCAGAACACCCATGCCAAGTAGAAAATATTATAAACAACCAAAACATCAAATATTGTGGAACTATAATCAGAATTAAAGGATCAAAAGGCTTGAAATAATGATAGGTATTCCAAAAGGCAAAGCATCTGAACCAACAATCAAAAATCATCTAACAAGGGGTAGAAATGGATATTTAATGGAATAGAGGAATTATGAAATGAGCTAAAAAGGAAATTAAATTTTCAAATCCAACACTTAAAAGAAGCATAAAAAGGCAAATAGGAAAAAAAATCAAGGGAATCATTCTGGTTTAACTAATCACATCCCTGCATGGGAAATTGATAACTATTATGATACCTAGGATTTCTATAGTATAAGAGATACCTAAAGTACATAATATACTTAAGGTAATAATGGGAAACAATAGGGTTAAACTGATTACATCATTAGTAAAAAGGGGATAACTAAGATGCTTAACTATGATACTTGAAGTACCTAAGAAACATAAATCACTTGGGATACTTAAGAACTTTATAACTATTAGGACCATAAGTAGTGACAATGAATAGTTAGAGAGTAGGCAGTAACTTGAATATGATGGAAACATATTTTGAAACATCAAGGGATAAAATGAGTTAACACATTCAGAAAAGAGAAAAGGAGACAGTATGTAAGAATCAAGACAATGGAAGGAAAGATGAGGGGGTGGCAAGTAATGCTTGAACCTTACTCTCATTGGACTTGTCACAAAGCAGAAACAATTTCCTTACTTAAGTATATTAATATATATTACTCAAAACGGAAGCAAAAAAGGTAGAGGGAATAAAAATGAGGGAGTGGACAAAAGGGAGAATAAACTCTGGGAGGTGATGGTCATAAGCAAAAGCATTTGTACAGGAAAAGGGTGAAAGGAGAGAAAGAGAAGGATAAATAGGAAAAAATAAAATGGAAGAAAACACATAATAATGAAAACTCTGAATATAAATAAGATGAACTCATAAAATGAAAAGGATAGCAGAGTGGATTAAAGACAGAATTGCACAATATCCTGTTTTAAAGAAATGTATTTAAAGTAGGGACACAGAGTAAAGGTGAATTGCTGGAGCAAAATCTACTACTCTTTAGCTAAACTATAAAAACAAAACAAAATAGGAGTAACAACTATAATCTTATTCAAAGAAAAAAGTGAAAATTTACATATTTAAAAGAGAAAAGGAAGGAAATGTTATACTGATAAAAGAAACCATAGATGAAGCAGTAATATCAATATGAAACATATATGCATCAAATGGTATAGCATCCCAATTACTATAGGTGAAACTTGATGAATTATAAGAGGAAATAGACAATTGAACTATAGTAGTAGATGACCGTAATCTTTCCACAGAATTTGATAAGATAAACAAGCAAGAAATTTAGGCATGAATTGAATTTTAGAAAAGTAAGATTTGATAGCCCTTTGGAGAAAACTGAATGGAAATAGAAAGGAATATATCTTTCTCTCTGGAGTACATGCCAACTTCACAAAAACTGATCAAATAATAGCATATATAAAAATCTCACAATCAAATGCAGAAAAACAGAAATATTAAAATGCATCCTTTTCAGACCATAATTCTATAAAAATTTCACTGAATAAAGGACTTGAGAAAAAAATACTAAAACTTAATTAGAGGGGCAGCTGGGTAGCTCAGTGGAGTGAGAGTCAGGCCTAGAGACAGGAGGTCCTAGGTTCAAACCCGGCCTCAGCCACTTCCCAGCTGTGTGACCCTGGGCAAGTCACTTGACCCCCATTGCCCACCCTTACCAATCTTCCACCTATGAGACAATACACCTAAGTACAAGGGTTTAAAAAAAACTTAATTAGAAACCACATAGCCTTGTATTAAAGAATAAAGAGATCAAAGAGCAAATCAGAGAAACAACAACAACAAAAAATCATTGAAGAAAATGACAAGAAGGAGTCAATATACCAAATGTTGGGGACACAGGCAATGCAGTACTTTGGGGGCAATTTCTATCTCTAAATGCTTACATCTGTAAAACAGAAGAAACAGATAAGTGAGTTTTGTATGTAATTTTAAAAAAAGCCTAGAAAAAATGACAAATTAAAAAATTTGAAATGAACATCAAATTAGAAATCATGAAAATTAAGGGAGATTTCAATAAAATTGAAAGAAAACCATTTAACTAATACATAAGGAGTTAGTTTTATAAAAAAATTGTAAATAGATAAACCACTTATTAATTTGATTAAAAATAGAAAGAAGAAAACCAAATTACTAGATTAAAAATGAAAAGGGGGAGATTTCAACCAATGATTATGAGATTAAAGCAAATAGGAGATATTTTACCCAATTATCTAATATTAGATCTGATGATCTAAGTGAAATAGATAAATATATGAAGAAATATAAATTTCCCAGAATAGCAGAAGAGGAAATAGAATATTTAAACAATGCTATCTCAGAAAGAGAAATAGAACATATCAGTGAATTTCCTGAGGAAAAATAATCCCAGAGCAAGATATATTCAGAAATAAATTCTACCAAACATGTAAATAACAATCAGTTCCAGTACTATATTAACTATTTAAAAAATAGCAAAAGAAGGAACTCTAGTGAGTTCCTTTTATGACACTTATATGGTGTTGTTATTAACAACCCAAGCAGAACAAAAGTAGAGAAAGAAAATTATAGACCAATATTCCAATATTCCTAATGAATATCAATGCAAAAATTTTAAACAAAATTCTGTCAAGAACATTATAACAATATTTCACAAGGATGATACACCATGATCAAGTGGGTTTTTGTTGTCTGCTTGTTAGATTTCTGTTATTGTTTGTCTTTACACCAAACTCTGAAGTTTTTATTGTGAACTGATCTTTTATGGCATGAGAATCTGAGTATTGATTGAACTTAGTCCTTTGTGACTAGAAATCTGAACCCTCTTTACCAAGGATTTAAGTTATGTGATATAAAGAATTTTCTCATAATTGAAAAATCTTAAATATCCCATATGTCTTGCCTGAAAGGTTACCCCATAGTAATCAAATAGTTATTATTTATGCATCCTTTTGATTGTTTATAGCTACTGGTCAAGGTTTGTGGGAAATTTCAGCCCACATCAGAACAGGCCTCAAAATGACAAATAATATCAGTAAATATTATTTATAATGGGGATAAGCTAGAAGACATCTCAATAAGATCAGAAGTAAAACAAAGATGCCCATTATCACTACTACTTTTGAATATTGTAATACAAATGCTAGTTTGAAACAATAAAAGAAAAAATTAGAATACATGAAGAATTAATGCTTATCACTCTTTTCAGATGATTTGATGTTTTACTAAAAACTAATAAAAAGAATAAACAACTTTAGCAAAGGTGCAGGATATAAAATAAATTTGCAAAACCACTGGCATTTCTCTATACTACCAATAAAGCTCAACAGCAAGAGCTAGAAAGAGAAATCTCAGTTCAAATGACTGTCAATACTATAAAATATCTAGGAATCTAACCACCAAGACTATATAATAATAACTTCAAAATATTTTTCATATAAATCAAGTCCTATCCATACAATTGGAAAAAGCATTAATTGTTCATGAGTAGGTAAAACCAATATAATAAAAATGACAATTCTTCCTAATTTAGTTTAATGATTTAGTGCCATACCAATCAAACTAACCAAAAATTATAGTTAGAAAGAGTCAGAAAAAAATTTTAATTTATCCATAAGAAGAAAACACAAAGAGTAAGAAAGTAATTAATGAAAAAAATGAAGGAAAGTAGCTTATCTATACTGATCTCATCTTATAAAATGGCAATGTCAAAACAATCTGGTACTACGAAGAAATATAGTGGAGGTCAAAGGCAATAAATTAAACATTCAATGTGCAATTGTAAATGACATAGTGACCTATTATTTGACAAACCCAAAGAACAAAAATTAGGGGAAAAATAACTCACTATTTTCCAAAAACTGCTTGGAAAACTGGAAAATAGCTGTAGAATAACACCTCATGCCATATACCAAGGTAAAGACATAATGAATACATGATTTAGAAATAAAGGGTGAAACCAAAAATAAATTAGGGGAGCACAAAATAGTTTGTTTGTCAGACTTTTGGATAAGGGAAGAATTTAGGTTAAAACAAAACACAGAGAATATTATGGCACATCTGTTTGTGAAGTGCAGTGATTTCTTGTTAAATGCACTTGATACCCATTCTAACCTCTCAGTTCCCTATTCTCTGAAAGTGATAATTGCATGTTAGTGTCTTTTCTTGAGTTAACAGAATCGTTTAAAGGAATGCCATTCCATTTCGTCTTCTAATTTCTTCTTAGCTGAAGACATTGTGATCGATCTCTCAAATTCAGTTACTAGTATGAATTTAATTGTCATAAAATAGTCAGCTATAATATAGCTTTAGACAGTTAAATATGTACATTTATCATTGTACAAAAACCAACTTTTAAGTAACAAACACAAAATTAAATAGATTATTGTTATTTTGAGGCCTTCTTAGCTTTCTTTCAAGAATGAATTGAGAGTGCTGTCAGAGAATAGAGATATTGACTAGAAAGACATTATCAGCAGTTCCTCTCACATAGAAAGTACTAAATGTTGAATGAATAAACAGTAAATGTGCAGTGCCTGTAGTATAAATACATGTATAAATGAGTTGAATAAACAAGAACTATATACCCAATGACAAAGAAATATATCATGTGACTAACAGATAAATCATGAATAGAGAATTAAATTAAATATGTAATCTCTAACTCATATCTAAAATTTGCATGACTCCCTAATAGAAAACAATTAATAATATTTAGTGTTCCATGGCTGCATGAGGGATTGCCTTGGTAAGAGTTTAGGAGAGGAAAATTTTTGGTCTCATTGCTTCTGACTTTTCCCCAAGAAACCACAGGATCTGGGTTCTGCAGGGAAAAGGAACTCTGAAGGAAATGAAAGACTGGAAAGTAACTGAAATATAAAAGACCTGGCAACACATAAATACACCTTAAAATAGATTTTTAAAAATCTTGTTGATTGATTAATTTAACACTCTCTACTTCAGATTATCTGGTGAAGCTCCTAATCCAGTTGGACTAGATTTATGATTTGAATGACTTCTTGTTTGACCTGGTACAGATAATGGCCAGCTCATCTTCCCTGTCTTTCTCTTTGTAAAATAGCCACAATGAAAATTGTCATTTGAAGGTCAGAAAATTCCTTCTGGCCAAAATGCTTCTTGACTAGTGATGCCTGTAAAATTTCTAGGGAATTGTGATTCTGTAAGTAAGTAGTAAGGATGCAATTGAATTCCTTTTAGAATTGCTGAATCCTCATGAGAGTTTCTGTAATATCAGCATGCCCAGGAGGTGCAACACTTTGCTTTCCTTAGAAGAAAGGGCAATGTTGGAACAACTGATTGAAACTGAGATTTATCATTCAAATGATTGTAATATCATTGGAGACTGAATTTCTAGGAATACAGCTATTTTATTTCCCTTTAGACTTTCCTTGAAACCGCAACAGGTATTTTATCTCTATATCTGTTTTGTACTGTTGTGACACAGCCATAGATACTTAATAATTCATGAGCTATAATTCCTTGGTAATAACTTTTCTTGACATAATATTGTCATGGGAATTGGTCTTATGAAATAGCATTTGCTTACCAGGGTGCATGACATTCTGAACATATAGCAAATTAGGCAGACACTCAGCTTTCACATTGAGAAATTATACTTCATGCAAATACAAAGGTTTTGGCCATCAATATTAACTTATAAAGTATACAGAGAAGGAGTTCTTAACCTTTTTTCTATCATAGGCCCCACTGGAAGACTGACGAACATCTGGACTCCTCAGAATTAATTTTTTAAATCATAAAATTAAACACTTAGGATGACAAATTAATTAAATCACATTAAAATGGAATTATAAATTTTAATTAAAAATACAAGGTCACAATTTACAGGTTAAGAGGTCCTGGCATAAGGTATGATCCCAAGTGTGTCCCCTTCCCTGTTGTGTATGATATTTGACTTTACTCTTCATTCTCAGGAGAAGGGTCAATAATAAAGCTTAGTCCAGGATGATTTGAAACCTGCACACACTCTATGTTTTCTAAATGCCTAAGTTTAAAAGAAAACTGAACAGAAGACTGAGCAGCCAGGAGTTATAATTGCTTGCTATTTGTGGCCTGATGAAAGATGGTGAACTCTTCTCCTTTGCATTCCAGCCAAGATATTTTACTTTTGCACCCTGTATTTCATTGCACCATTCCTTACCTCTCCTTCCATTCTCACACTCCTCCCTTTTCACAAATGGAAATCACTGGTTTCCATTCCATTCCATTTCCAACCTTAATTTGAAATATCAAATACATTTAAGTAATGCTTTGCACTGAACTACAAACTTAGCTACCTATCTTAATCCTTTTTACATATCATACAAGTCAAACATACATATATACATATCTACATTAATCCTATGTTTCTTTTGACTATATTACAAATATATATGCATATATATATATATATGCAATATATATTTATGGATGTGTGCATACTATATACTCCATTCATTGTATATTTCACTATTGTCGACCCTATCTAAATCTTGATGATATTTAAATAGAAAATTCTAAATACATTTTCCATTTATCTATTACCTTATAAATCTAATCACTAACTGTTATTATCATCTCAGCTCTTTTCCATCAAAAAGACATCTATTTATCTACATGGAGTCTGAAAATATACAGGTATTATACAATTTATGGAATATGTAACCTAAATTTGTGAAGTGTTGCATGCATTATACTCACTCTCTCTTCAGAGTTCCTCTTCTCATGTTGTCTGATGGCTATCTTCTGTTCTTCCATGTATGATTGTGTTGGATATAACTAAAATTTGAAAATGTATTTGTGTTTTTGACACATTTTATCTTACAAACTGTCCAGTTCACATCTGTTCCTCTTCTTATTTACAAGTTTCACAGTCTGTGCTATCCATTCAGCTACAAAATATCTTTCTCCTTCTGCTCCCTATTACATCTTGCTATTTAGTTTTCCTTCTCAGCTACTTGTCGTCTTCCACTGGATATATCCTCTTATGTGTTCTCTGACTGTTGTCTAGGCATGCCTGAAGATCTTCTCAGCCTTCTTCTTCTTCTAAATATTCATTTTCATTCTCATCTCCCTCTCCTTCTACTAACCCTATTTATGTCTCAATTTCTCCCTCATTCTCCTTCTTATTACTATTTTCACTCTGATTTTGTCTATTTCTGAGAGCTTGACTAGTTTTAATATGGGAACACTGTGCCCATGTATCTTTTTCTAAGATTTTTATAGCTGAATCTAAGTTTTTAATATATATTAAGTCTAAAAGTGTTTCCAGCATCCAGGCTACTTTACTTGACTCCTACCTGGCTCACCAACTGGAAGATGTGAGTTTCCTCACTCAGAAAGTTAGTAAAACCAGGAGTCTATTGTCTCTTTACTTCTCAGGCTCTGAGGGCAAGATGACTACCCTCAGTCCTGGAGCTCTCAAAAATGCAATCTGAGTGATGTTAAATTATCAATAAAAGGTTTAATGGAGTAAATAACAAGGACTGGGTGAGGGAGAAGGGCTAAGGAGATCCCTAAGCTAATAGATCTATTTCTAACCCACCAACTAAGAGGCCTGCAAAAGGCTTGCCTTTTTTATTTCTTCAAAGCTATCTT
This sequence comes from Gracilinanus agilis, assembly GCF_016433145.1. NCBI lineage: Eukaryota > Metazoa > Chordata > Mammalia > Didelphimorphia > Didelphidae > Gracilinanus > Gracilinanus agilis. The sequence goes on from NC_058130.1 coordinate 531,171,648, forward strand.
CAATACCCTTCCTGACTATGCTATAACCCCAAAAATCTCTGTCCTAGCTTCCTATTTCTATAACATCTTCCAAACAGTTTTCAGTAAAGGTGAAGAGATCAAGTTGGCTGGATCAGGTTTGGTGACCATGATGGTAGGATCACCAGGCATACAGGATAATGCCTGTAGAGGTTATGGAATAATAAGGACAGTTCAGGTTTAGCTGGGCTTCCTTCTTCAGAGCCTCATAGGTAGAGTTAAAATTGAATCAGGAACAGGTTGCAATAAGTTGGGAATTAATAGGCACCAAAGTCAGGATCACACACTCAACACTAAGCAGGATAAGAGGGAGAGAAAATAGTCCAGAAACTGGGAACTCCTCTCACAGCTCCAACTGTTCCTCAGGTTGGCAGTTAACTCCCAGAAGTCCACTCAGAGTTCTGAGAGAACCAACAAATTTTCCTATGCTTCGGCTTCACCCCGTCTCTTTATCCTCTCTTTACATTCTCTTTGGAACTCTTTTCCTTTGCATTCCAGCCAAGATATTTTACTTTTGCATCCTATATTTCATTGTACCATACCTTGCCTCTCCTTCTATTCTCACATGATGGAACATTCTTCTTCCCAATGAATAAATGTTCTGACTATACTATATACATATGTACTTGGCATAACAATTAAAATAACATGATAACAATAGGATATGTCTTATTTCTTCTCTGAGTACTTAAAATGATACTTATTTGAGTGAAACTGTTCAGATAATTTCCTTAGCAATATTTTTATTTTTTATCTTTTTTTAAACCCTTAACTTCTGCATATTGGCTCATAGGTGGAAGAGTGTAAGGGTGCGCAATGAGGGTCAAGTGACTTGCCCAGGGCCACACAGCCGGGAAGTGTCTGAGGAATGAAGAGGAGGAGGCTATACTTATTCTTTCTACCATGCACTGAAACACGAGAAGCTATATCTGAATGGGAATTTTATCTATATTCTATAGAAAAAGGAAGATAGGGTTGCTACACTTGGGGAGCATGAAATAATTTAGATCTTAGATTTGAGGGACTGTGGATAGCAGACCCATAAGATGATTATAAAACATAATGTACACTCAATTAAGTAGATACTCTGGACATGTCATTAAGATAAGTGCTGAGGATACAAATTAGAAAAGGAAAGACAGTCACTGCCTTAAAGGAGTTTACAATCTAAACATTACTAATAAAGCAAAAAATCTTAGGTGTGGGGAGAGAAGGTATATGTCATAGGAACATGCTGGTGGTGAAATTGAATAGAAGCAGTATAGTGGTTGGGAAATGAAAAATTGTCTTTTCTGGTTACCCCTTTTAAAATACAGGTCTTAAGAGTAGTTATTTACTTTACATTTCAATCAGAGGAGCAGAGATACCTGAAGGAATTGAGGAGGTGTAAGGAACAGGTGCTGGCAAAATGGTGGACTCCTTTCATAAGCTAATAAAATGAAATAAAAAGAAAAGAAAATTGAGTTAAATTTCATGTTCCTAACTTAATCTCCTTTTCTCCCCATCCATGTCATCAGAATATGATGATAAACACATGATAGATTAGTCCTTTAAGCAGCTTACAGGTGAAGTTTCCTTACTTTAATGTGAATTATTGGGATTGTAAATTGCATTCTGATGATCTGGCTCTCATGACTAGATTATAATTGTCTAGTAACTGGCCAATGATGAATGAGGGGAGGCACTGATTCCAATTAATAAAAGGAGGCCTATGTTCTCTCATTCCTTGTTCTTGTTTGCTGGCTGTAACACCAGCTTATGAGGACCCATTCTTGTAAGAATGAAATAAAAAAGCCATTGCTACATTAACACTGAGTTCAAGATATTTTTGAGCAGGTTTTCATTCCTCTCAGGAGGTATAATATCTATCAAAGGAAAATTCATAAGGACATCATATTAATAGGAGAAAATAAAAATAAAATACAAAAGTCCCCTGAAGTGGGCCATGTCACCACTCACAAGTAGTCTTTCACTTTTATATACTTTCCTGGGTAACTCAAAAATTACTATGGCTATTTGATATAGAAGTTTATTTCAGCCATTTCCCCTCACTCTTTTTGGAGCCTTTCTTATAGACATATCTCATTGGTCTTATTTCATATATACCTCTTTCTTGACAATGATTTTAACTCTTTGTATTGGTTATGAAAATATTCTATAAAACACACAAAATGACTATAATTTATGCATTTGTCTTCTCACATAAGCTCCTATTATAGCACTGTTTTAGCTTGTTCAAGAAAAGAGAACTATTGTCTCATAGAGATACTGAGACATCATTTCTTCCCATTCCAGTCAGTTTTTGCCTTTTCCTCTCTCCCGGTTTTCATATGTAAAAAATTATAGGTCTTTCTTATTTTAAAAAAATTATGCTAATTTGACAACTTTTTTTCACTCAAGATTCTATCTCAACTCATATTTATTTTGCACTATTTTAAAAGTTAAATTATACATTTTATACCTCAATAATTCTTTAATAATCTTCTTTGAATAGAAAGTAATTCTCCAATTACTTTTCTTTACAGATTTTTCTAAAGCAAAACTATATAATACAATGACCATTATCTCTCAAAAGAGGAAGAAAATGTATCTTAACATCAATCATCTGTAATGAATGTTGGGTTCTACACCCAATCCAAGTTTTTGTTTTTTTTTCCCAGACTGGCATCATTTCCTTTAATGTAGTTATTGTGTACACTGTTCTTTTGGTTCTGTCATTTTTGTTTTATGTAAATTTAAAATCATTATGCATTTTTCCAAATTCTTCATAGCCATTATTTATGACACAAAAATATTTCCTTTCATTGGAATATTGCATTCTTCATATGATAAACAATTTATCTCTAATTTTGATTCCTACCAGAAAGTGCTACTGTTATTGTGTAATATATAGGACCACTCTGATTATAACTAACTTTGGAGTATATATTAATCAGAGAAATGTATTTTAATGATTATGAATAGTTTAATCAATTTTCTCATATAATTCTTGGTTATTTTACAGAAAATTTAAATCAATTAAACCAGCTAGAGGGTTTGTTGTGATGCTATGCTAGAACAAAGAAGAATTTAGTTCCACTGTAAATGCATTATTATCAAGGCTTAGCAAAGGACCATTATATAGAGAAATAAGAAAATTCACTTCTAGAGTCCTACTCAATTTGGGAATACACAACAGTATCACTGAAGCCTTGGGAAGACCCTGCAATAAATCAGTAGGGTAGGTTGATGGAGTGCAGAAGGCAGATCTTAGACATCTCCAAAAGTTTCAACCATTCATCACAATATTCCCGGTTTGAATCCAGAAACTCTCATCTCATCCACATCAAAGCCTATCCACCAATATTCTCTGAAGTATGGTTGAGTCATAATGAACAGTTTAAGAGTGTCTAAATAATTCCAGCAGGAGCCCAATGTAAACCTTCAGACTAATGAAAAGACTATATAATTACTACAATATCACAAAAATGATCATACGATAAATGAACTCTCAAAATAAACAAGATGCATTTACAAGTGAATTGTACCAAACATTCAGACAGTTAATTCCAAAACTAAATACGATGTTTGTAATAATAAGAAAAGAAAGCAAGCTTTCAATATATAAACATTGTCTTGATAATTAACTCAGGAAAAGAAAATTCAGAGAAAGAAAACTGGAATCTAATATTAACTAGTGAAAATTGAAACAACATTATTAAATAAAATATTAGCAAATGGTTTACAAAACTCTATCAGAAAGATTTACAGTATGACAAGGTTGTGTTTATACCAGAACTTCAAGATTACTTTAACATAATGAAAACTATACTTGCAATACACCTTGTTAATACTATAGTAAAATCCATATAATTATATTAACAGATGCTAAGATGCTGCTTCTATTAAAAACACTAGTAATAATGAATAAAATATGTGATGTGGGGAATCAATTCCCAGTGGATAAATTGTCAAACAAAAAAAATCATTTGCTTTTTTTTAGAATTGGAAATTATACATGACCATGTAAAAATTCTCCAAATCAATTCCATCAAGAGTATTTACATTAAAATAACTTTGAAAATTAACCTAAACTTCTGGAAATATTTAAGATGTCAAAAAATGAAATCATTGAAGATTGTGGAAAGGTTGTAGAAATACACAAAGAGATTATTGGTGGAGCTTTTAAATTGAATCAGTTCTGTATTTCAGTTTGGAATTTTGCACAAAGATTAGTAAACTGTCCCTACTTTTTATTCAGTAATGCCACCATTAAGAATATATTCCATAGCGGAGGGGTTGGGGAGTGAAAGAGAGAGTAAGAACATGAATCATGTAACCATGGAAATTTTTTCTAAAAAATAAAAATTAAAAAAAGAAAAGAAATTCATGACTTGACTATTCTTTGAAAGGATTTAGATTTGAGTAGAAGTTGAATGTGATATCTCATCCAATAAGTCATCTATGGTTTATTATAAGTCCTTTATTTAAAAAGGCATTCCTAAATACAGATTCCCTCAACAATCAAAACATCAACAATCCATCCTGGAATTATGAGTTGGAACTGGGTTGCAAATGAAAAAGCTGAGAGTTCCCACCTTCACACTTAGTCATGGTGCCCAGGTATCTGTCAAGTAAAAGAATAGTCTTGTCTTATTTCATATCCTAAGGTCTCTTTCAATTCCTGAGTACCAGAATATTCCATGTGCTTAGTTCATAGTCAGAACCTATCCCTAATTGTCATAGACACATTATTCCCCTTTGTTGATCTAGACCAGAAAAAGTAGTCTAATTTTTTTCTTGGCTTTTCTCATCACTTTTTGGGCTAGTGTATTTTCTAGATATATTTGAAGAAATGTGTGGGTTGGTGAAAGGAAATTGCTTTTTTTCTTTAACCTTATCTTGCTTTCATGGGTCTAAAATTTTCTCATTGCATGATTATAGTTTACTAAAAGGAGACTTTATATTCATATTGAGCAGTTTGAAAATGGCTCTGAGGACCCTGGGAGACTACATCTCCCAGGGCTCCCTACCACACCTTCCTTAGACACCTCCCGCTTCCTTTGTGGGAGGTGTCTGAGGAAGATATAAGAGACAGAGAGAGTTTGGGGGGCACTTTTCAGAGAAGCACCTTTTCCCCCTACTGAAGGAGAGCCCTTTTCCCCAGAGAGCTTTGGTGATCTACCTCCTAGCTTCCCCAGATCTTTTCCCTTTCCTAACCTAACTAAACCCAGTTTATTAATATCCCTGTCATCTATCTTGGTTTTTGTTGAGCTCCGAAGATCTTGGGTCAGTTTCCCCACCCAGGCTGGGGACCAGCTAAGCAGGCTACCTTCCTTCTCTTCCTCTGGCTTCCATACTTTCCCTTTCCCTTTCTCCCATCCCTTTCAACCACCTTTCACTCACATCAATATGTGCAAAAATTGGTCAGTAGTTCATTGGTTAGCAATATAGCAAATTTTCCCCTTTTCCTTAAACCCAAATTGATGTAAAATGAGGTTTTAATGACATAATTAAATATAAACATCGTAATGCCTTTACTCTAAGAATAAAACTGATGGTAAATCTGAGGACTACTGGCAATCCTCAATTAAGTGGCATAATGAATAAAGTGCCAGGGCTGGAGTCAAGAAGACTAATTTGTTAAGTTCAAATGTGGCTTCACTTACTAATTCTGTGACTCTAAGATAGTCTCTTAACCCTCAGTTTCCTCATCTGTAAAAGGAGTTGGAGAAGGAAATGGCAAAACAGTATCATTAGCAAGAAAACACTAAATGGGGTCAGAAGCAGTGTATCAAACTGAAAGCAACTGAATAAAAAACTGATAGAGTAGTATTAATTAGGATATGAATGTGTGCCTATGCATGTGTGTCTGTGGTAGGGCAAGGATTTTGGAAATGTGGTAGTTTGGAAACCTTGAATTAGGATTCTTCAGGATGCATCGGTATGTATGTGGAAGAACTCATAAGAATTCAATCAAAAACAACTAAAGCTAGAGATATTACTATGGTAAAGACAAAAATAGTTGTGGTGTCTTGGGGTCTAAAGTTTGGTAACTTTAGAAACATGGTCCCAAATTGCTTTCTATAATGTCTGCATAAATTCACATTAAAACTAATAGTGCATCAATTTGTCTGTTTTCCTGAAGTCCTTCCAACATTTATCATTTTGTTTTCTTTCTTATTTTTTGGATAAAAATATAACTTTTCTAATCTGATAGATTTGAAGTGAAACCTAAGGGTTGATTTAATTTCTATGCATCTAATTATTAGTAAAAATTTTACATTATAGTTTGGATTTCTTTCCTTTAGAATTCAATGTTTGGTCATTTCCTTTGAACTTTTAATTAACAGAAGATGATTCTGATTCTTCAAAAGTTGAGTCAGTTCCTTACATGTATTCTTGCAAACAAAATTTTAGAGAGCTCAAAGAAAGAAAAGAAAATGCGAATGTACTAAAATAATTGTAATAGCAATTTTGTGATGTCAAAAAAGTGGGGAAAAACTGGTGAAATTTAAATCTTGACTATTTAAAAACTTATGGTATAAGAATTTAATAGATATTATTGTTCCATAACTAATATTGAAATGGATGTTTCCTGAGAAACATAGGAAGACTTCCACAAATAGATTGAAGATTAAGAGAACCAGAGGAACAACTTATACTACGGTGTCAATATAATAAAAAATAAACAAATTTAAATGACTTAAGAAACATAACCAACCACAATTACAGAGAACCTCTAATCAAAAACTACATACCTGCTAACAGAGAGGTGATAGATCACATATGAAAAATGATACACACAGACTTCTGGTTAATATGGCAGCAGAGTAAGGAGCAGCTGCTCGAACTCTCCTAACCAATGCATACAAGACTCCTCAAGGGGACATAAAAATGAATCCAGACTAACGAAGGAACCCCATAACAGGGCACAGCATTGAAGTGTCTTGCCCAGGTGAAGGCTCTGCCCCAGGGGAGAATAAAGATCTATAAAGCAGTGACTTTCCCCTCATAAGCGCGGGTGAAGGCAGTGCCCTAGGTGTGAATAAAGATTTCCAGCTCATCTAGTGAGGACCCAGTGCAGACAGGAGCACAAATGTGGAAGCAGCCCCTGCGACCTCTGAAGGAGCCTACGGGAGAGGGGTAGACCAATGACTACCAGGAGGCCTGACCCTGAGGACAAGAAGACCAGAGCGATTGGAAGCTTAGAAAGTGCAGGCAGACCCTGAGTGTGAAGACAAAGCTGAAAAGGGGCAGGGCTAATAATAGCAAGCCATAGGGAAGCCCAGAAGAAAAAGATTACCAAGAGAAACTCTGGAACACTCTACAACTTTTACACAGAGAAAATCCAGACAATAGAGGAGGACAAACAAATAACCAAACACCCCCGGAAGATAGAAGAAATATGGCAAGAAAATAACAGTTTATAAGGCAGAATTTTGCAATTGGAAAGTGAGGCAAGTCAACTGAAGACCAGAAATGACCAGATTAAAAAGGAAAACCAAAAGATTATAGCCGAAAAACAAAACAATATAGCCAAAAACAAAAAGATTATAGCTGAAAACCAGTCCTTAAAGGCTAGAATCGACAATTAGAAGGCAACAATCTCTCAAGACAACAATAATTAATAAAACAAAGTCAAAAGACTGATAAAATAGAAGGAAACATGAAATATCTCAATGAGAAAGTGACAGACCAAGTAAACCGGTCTAGAAGAGACAATTTGAGAATCATTGGTCTTCCAGAAAAGGCAGAAATTAATAGAAACTTGGACTCCATACTTAAAGAAATTATTCAGCAAAATTGCCCTGAAGTTCTACAACAAGAGGGGAATATAGACATTGAAAGGATCCATAGATCACCCTCTAAACTAGACTCAGAAAAGTCAACACCCAGGAATATAATAGCAAAATTCAAGAGCTTTCAAGTAAAAAAAATCTTACAAGAAGCCAGAAAGAGACAATTCAAATATCAAGGAGCACCAATATAGATCACACAGGATATGGCAAAGACCGCAAGGCTTGGAATACAATATTTAGAAAGGCAAGAGAGCTGGGCCTTCAGCCACAGATCAATTACCCATCGAAACTGACTATATATTTCCAGGGGAAAGTATGGGCATTCAACAAAATCAAAGATTTCCAAGTTTTTGCACAAAAGAGACTAGGACTAAATGGAAAATCTGATACCCCACCACAAAAATCAAGAGAAACATGAAAAAGGTAAATAAGAAACAGAGGGAAAAGAAAGAACTCATAATCCTTTAAACTTGACTCTTTAAGGGCTTAAATAAGATCTATTTATATGTATTACTAGGTGGAGAAATGCTATGTATAATTCTCTGTAGTGAACTCTATTCACTATTATAATATTCACTATTATAGCAACCAGAAGAATAATTCATAGGGAGAGGACAGTATACTAAAGGGTCTAAGATGACATGGGGGGGTGGCAAAGACGGGGGGAATAGTAGGGGACACCAAGAAAAATCTGAATAAATAAGAAAAATATGATATTCTATTACACACAAAGAGGGCATAGGAAGGAGAGGAGATAAATACTATTATAAGAAGGAGAGGAAGAGAGCATTAAGAGGTAATAATCACATCTTATTCTCAGTGTAATCACCCCAGAGAGGGAAGAGTAGCTTTATTATTCATCCGGATAAAAAACTCTTATCTAACCATACTGAGAAAGTCAGAAGGGATAAACCAAAAGGAGCAGGGGAGTGCGGAGGTCAAAAAAGGGAGGGGAAAAGAAGGAGGAGGGAATTCATTTGGTCTTTAAAAAACAAAAAGAGGGGAATAACAAGGGAGGGGGCAGAAAGGGAAGTCAATCAAGGGAGGGGATAAGGGATACTGCCTCAAAGCAAACCATTGGTTTAAAAGAAAATAGTGTTAGAAGAAAGGGTGGGTCTAGGGGAGGATACAAAAATACCAGTGAATGCAAAACTAACAATTGTAACTCTGAATGTGAATGGGATGAACTCACTCATAAAATGGAAGCAAATAGCAGAGTGGATCAGAAACCAAAATCCTACCATATGTTGTTTACAAGAAACACATATGAGGCGGGTAGATACACACAAGTTCAAGGTTAAGGGTATGAGCAAAATATTTTGGGCTTCAAATGAGAAAAAGAAGGCAGGAGTGGCTATTATAATCTCTGACAAAGCCAAAGTAAATTAGATATGATTAAAAAAGACAGGGAAGGTCATTATATCCTCATGAAAGGCAGTATAAACAATGAGGAAATAACACTGCTCAATATATATGCACCAAGTGGTATAGCATCCAAATTCATGAAGGAGAAACTGGCAGAGCTCAAGAAGGAAATAGATAGTAAAACCATAATAGTGGGAGATCTAAATATTCTTCTTTCAGATCTATATGAATCAAACCAAAAAATAAATAAGAAAGAGGTAAGAGAGGTGAATGAAGTCCTAGAAAAATTAGATTTAATTGATATGTGGAGAAAAAAAAGGAAAAAAAAGGAATACACCTTCTTTTCAGCTGCACATGGTTCATTTACAAAGATTGACCATGTAATATGGCATAGAATCATTGCAAACAAATGCAAAAGAGAAGATATAATAAATGTAACCTTCTCAGATCATAATGCAATAAAAATAATAATCAGTAAGGGCACCTAGACAGGCAAGTCAAAAACCGATTGGAAGGTAAACAATATGATTCTCCAAAACCAATTTGTCAAAGAAGAAATCATAGAAACAATCAACATAAATAAGACTAGAAACTGGCATTTTGAAAAAAAAACAGATAAAATAGACAAAGTACTGGTCAATGTAATAAAAAAAGGAAACAAGAAAACCAAATTGACAGTATCAAAGATGAAAAGGGAGACCTCACCTCTAATGAAGGGGAAATTAAGGCAATCATTACAAACTATTTTGCCTAATTATATGGCAATAAATATAGCAATCTAAGAGATATGGATGAATATTTACAAAAATATAAATTGCCTAGATTAACAGCAGAAGAAATAGAATACCTAAATAATCCCAAATCAGAAATAGAAATTGAACAAGCCATCAAAGAACTCCCTAAGAAAAAATCACTAGGACCTGATGGATTCACAAGTGAATTCTATCAGACATTCAAAGAGCAACTAATCCCAATACTATACAAATTATTTGATATGATAAGCAAAGAAGGAGTCCTACCAAATTCCTTTTATGGCACAAATATGGTACTGATCCCAAAGCCAGGTAGACCAAAAACAGAGAAAGAAAATTACAGACCAATCTCCCTAATGATCATAGATGCAAAAATCTTAAATAGAATATTAGCAAAGAGACTCCAGCAAGTAATTAAGAAGATCATCCACCATGATTAGGTGAGATTTATACCAGGAATGCAAGGATGGTTCAACATTAGGAAAACCATCCACATAATTGACCATATCAACAGTCTAACAAACAAAAATCACATGATTATCTCAATAGATGCTGAAAAAACCTACGACAACATGCAGCATCCATTCCTATTGAAAACATTGAAAAGTATAGGAATAGAAGGACCTTTCCTAAAAATAATGAACAGTATATACCTAAAACCATCAACAAGCATTATATGCAATGGGGATAAATTAGAAGCCTTCCCAATAAGATCAGGAGTGAAACAAGGATGCCCATTATCACCTCTATTATTCAACATAGTACTAGAAACACTAGCAATAGCAATTAGAGAAGAAAAAGAAATTGAAGGTATCAAAATAGGCAATGAGGAGACTAAGCTATCACTCTTTGCAGATGATATGATGGTCTACTTAAAAAATCCTAGAGAATCAACTAAGAAGCTAGTAGAGATAATCAACAACTTTAGCAAAGTGGCAGGATACAAAATAAATGCACACAAATCATCAGCATTTCTATATATTTCCAACACATTAGAGCAGCAAGATGTAGAAAGAGAAACACCATTTAAAATCACCCTAGACAATATAAAATACTTGGGAATCTATCTACCAAAACAAACACAGCTATTATACAAAAACAACTACAAAACACTTTCCAAACAAATAAAACCGGATCTAAACAATTGGAAAGCTATTGATTGCTCATGGGTAGGACAAGCTAACATAATACAAATGAACGTTCTACCCAAATTAATTTTCCTATTTAACACCATACCTATCAAATTACCAAAAAACTTCTTTACTGAATTAGGAAAAACTATAACAAATTTCATTTGGAATAATAAAAGATCAAGAATATCAAGGGAAAGAATGAAAAAAAATGTGAAGGAAGGGGGCCTAGCAGTACCAGATATCAAACTATACTATAAAGCAGCAGTCATCAAAACAATATGGCACTGGCTAAGAGATAGAGGGGAGGATCAGTGGAATAGACTTGGGGTTAATGATGTCAGCAAGACAGTGTATGATAAACCCAAAGAGCCCAACGTTTGGGACATGAATCCACTATTTGACAAAAACTGCTGGAAAATTTGGAAAACAATATAGGAGAGATTAGGTTTAGATCAACATCTTACACCCTACACCAAGAAAAATTCAGAATGGGTGAATGACCTGAATATTAAGAAGGAAACTATAAATAAGCTAAGTGAACACAAAATAGTATACCTATCAGATCTCTGGGAAAGGAAAGATTTTAAAACCAAGCAAGAATTAGAGAAAATTACAAAATGTAAATTAAATGGTTTTGATTATATCAACCTAAAAAGCTTTTGTACAAACAAAAACAATGTAGTCAAAATCAGAAGGGAAACAACAAATTGGGAAAAAAATCTTTATAACGAAAAACTCTGACAGGGGTCTAATTACTCAAATATACAAGGAGTTAAATCAATTGTATAAAAAATCAAGCCACTCCCCAATTGAAAAATGGGCAAGAGACATGAATAGGCAATTCTCAGATAAAGAAATAAAAAGTATCAATAAACACATGAGAAAGTGTTCTAAATCTCTAATAATTAGAGAAATGCAAATCAAAACAACTCTGAGGTATCATCTCATACCTAGCAGATTGGCTAATATGAAAGAAGGGGAGAGTAATGAATGCTGGAGGGGATGTGGCAAAATGGGACATTGATGCATTGCTGATGGAGTTGTGAACTGATCCAACCATTCTGGTTGGCAATTTGGAATTATGCTCAAAGGGCTATAAAAGAATGCCTGCCCTTTGATCCAGCCGTACCATTGTTGGGTTTGTACTCCAAAGAGATCATAGATAAACAGACTTGTACAAAAATATTTATAGCTGCGATTTTTGTGGTGGTAAAAAACTGGAAAATGAGGGGATGCCCATCAATTGGGGAATGGTTGAACAAATTGTGGTATATGCTGGTGATGGAATACTATTGTGCTAAAAGGAATAATAAACTGGAGGAGTTCCAGGTGAACTGGAAAGACCTCCAGGAACTGATGCAGAATGAAAGCAGCAGAGACAGAAGAACATTGTACACAGATACTGATATACTATGGTAAAATTCGAATGTAATGGACTTCTGTACCAGCAGCAATGCAATGACACAAGACAACTCTGAGGGATTTATGGTAAAGAACGCTACCCACATTCAGAGGAAGAACTGCAGGAGAGGAAACATTGAAGATAATCAAATGCTTGAATGCATGGGTTGAGGCGGACATGATTGGGGATGTAGACTCAAAAAGACCACACCAATGCAACTAACAACAATATGGAAATAGGCCCTAAACAAGGACACAAGTTACAACCAGTGGAAATGTGCGTTGACCATGGATGGCGGGTGAGCGGAGGGATGAAGGGGAAAGTAGGGGTATGAAGCATGTAAACAAGTTAAAAATGAATATTAATAAATGTTTAAAAAATGATACACAGATTGTTGGCCATTATCAGTTTAGAAAAAAAATTTACTATTAATATGCATTGTAATGGTTTATTTTTCCTTTTTAAAAAATTTGTCCCTAGTAGAAGTAGAGAAATAAAGAGAATAGAAATCCTATTGATTAAAAAATTACTTTAAGCAATAAATAAAAGGTGTGCTAAGACTTTTGATTAAAGAGTTAAGAAAATATATATTTTGCATTTAACTTTTTTTAATTGTAAAGATAATATTTCTCTAAATAACACAATGTAAGAAGAATCATCCTGACTCTCAGGAACTTACCTCAAAATCTAGGTGGGAGACATAAGAGACTGAAGGAGAGGGAGGGAAAGAGGACCTGCCTGCCTAAAGGGGTGAATCAGGTGGGTAGCACCTGTCAGGGCTGCCTGGCAGTCTGTTCCTAGGAACAATGTTGAGTTAAAGCATCTATCATCACCTATTCTCCTAGATAGCAGTTAAAAATTGTAGGAGAAACACTTTCTATTTACTGGCTGAATTGCTGCAAAAAGAAATAAAATAACTATATAACATTAAATGCAAATGAGCAAAATAAAATAAATCTGATAGTAAATTTGACATCTCTGGATTATGCTAACTATATATTTATTCTGGAAAAAACATACCTTTTTCCCTCACAACACACAGAAAAAAGATAATTAGTGAACATTTATTAATTGAAAATATTTATTTCCTACTGGCTAGGGATAGAAAGTAGAACTTTGGTCTCAATAATAGAGAGAACATTCTGAGTGAGGAAATTTCATTTACCAGTGCAAGCCAGTACATTTTCTGCAAAGTTATGTTCATAAAGAATTACCCAGAATACAGAGATTCAGTAGTTGTACAGGATTATATAGTCAATATCTCTCAGAGATGCAACATAAACTCATGTCTATCAGAAGCCAGATCTCTATCTGTGACATTATGCTGCCTAACTATTTTCCTTATTTTTTCTATATATAATTTCCTTAAATAAATATAATACATTTCCTATGAATATAAGTTCATTAAATATGATTCCTTAAATAAATAATAATAATATGCATTATGTCTATCATTCTAAATCTAAAAGACCTATGAATTTACAGTACAGAAAGCCATCTTCTGGTTCCATTTTTAGGTATTCTATAATCTTATGATTTTTTTCATATATTCTTAATTGGGTTAATGAACTTATTTAATTTAAAATTCAGTGTTCTCTAACTAAGCTTGTGATCATGAGTCTTCTTAAATGTTGTTAGATTTATCCTTCTATGACAAATTGTATGCCTTCAGCATTTTTTTAAAGATCTTTCTTACTAAGTGGAACTTATGAAAGTTTGATTGACGTTATCACCTTCAAAAAAATCAAACAGCCCCACAAAATTATATTAGCGTGCATTGTGTATATTTGGAATTGGGAAGATGCTATTTAAAAGTATGTTATATATTTCCTATCGACACGTGGGCACTTTGAAACTACATTTCCCATGATTCCTCATGGCAATCAGGAAGTATGTTGATGTAAGAGAGGGGATAAGTCTCCAGGTCAGGAGGAAGTTGCTCTCTTACCTAGCAGCTGTGGGAAGATACAAAAGGTAAAAATGGCTGAGGCAATGTGTATTCTTACAGGTGCGTGGTCTATGATTTGTCTCTATCAGCATGGCTTTAATTAAAATACTAATTTCTATTATTATATCAGCCTTTATCATTTTTAATCGTAACAATTGTAGCTATATAATATGACTGTTCAACAAATACTAATTGAAGACTTTTCATCTTTTACCACTATAGAATGTGTTCAATTGAAGTACACACTCATTTGGAAGAATAAATAATTCACCACATAGCCACTTTAAATTAGAAGCTGCTTTTCTCATAGCAACCTTGTGATGCAAGTGATTTAAGTATTGTTGTACAGTTTTACATATGAGGAAAATGACACTCAAAGATTGTTAGTGATTTCAGTATGGGTTGCTTTTGGGAGTGATAAAATTTTCTGAGTCTAAGTCCAGTTTGATGTCTGCTACACTATATTGTGAGACACGTAATGCAGTGGATAGAGTTCTGGGCTTGAAGTCAGGAGGACTATTTTCTTGAGTTCAAATCTGTGCTCAGGCATTTATAAGCTGACAATATGTGAGTATCGGCATGTTTCTTAGCCCTGTTTGCCTCAGTCCTTCATCTGGAAAATGAGCTGGAGGCAAACCACTTCATTATCATTGTCAAGAGATCCCCTGGTAGGGTTATAAAGAGTTAAAAACAATTGAAATGACTGAACAGCATCATATTGTTTCTTTTTTATTCTTTTAATACATTTTTTAAGTTCATTTATTTAATTAATTTAGAATATTTTCCCATAGTTACATGATTCATGTTGTTTTTCTCCTCTCTCCCCTCCCCCTCCCATAGCCAATGAGCAATTACATTGGATTTTACATGTGTCATTGATCAAGACCTATTTCCATATTAGTAGTATTTACGCTAAGATGATTGTTTAGAGTCTACAACCTCAATCATATCCCCGTCAAGCCATGTGATCAAGCAAGTTTTTCTTCTCTATTTCTATCCCACAGTTCTTTCTCTAGACATGGATAATGTTCTTTCTAATTAGTCCCTCAGATTTGTCCTGGGTCATTGCATTGCTGCTAGTAGAAAAATTTATTATATTTGATTGTGCAACAGTGTATCCATCTCTGTGTATAATGTTCTTCTGGTCCTGCTCCTTTCATTCTGCATCAATTCCTGGAGGTCATTCTAGTACACATGGAATTTGTCCAGTACATTATTCCTTTTAGCACAATAGTATTCCATCACTGACAGATAACAACAATTTGGTCAGCCATTGCCCAATCGAAGGGCATCCCCTCATTTTTCAATTTTTTGCCATCACAAAGAGCACAACTATAAATATTTTTGAACAAGTAATTTTCCTTATTATCTCTTTGGGGTATAAACTCAGTAGTGGTATGGCTGAATTGAAGGGCAGGCAGTCTTTTAATGCCTTTTTTGCATAGTTACAAATTGACTTCCAGAATTGTTAAATTACTTCATAACTCCACCAGCAATGAATTAGTGTCCCTATTTTGCCACATTCTCTCCAACATTTATTACTTTCCTTTGCTGTCATATTAGCCAGTCTTCTAGGTGTGAGGCAATATCTCAGAGTTGTTTTGATATGTATTTCTCTGATTGTAGAGATTAAAACACTTTTTTCATGTGCTTATTGATAGTTTTGATTTCTTTATCTGAAAATTTCCTATTCATGTCCCATGTCCATCTATCAATTGGGGAATGACTTGATCTTTTTGTACAGTTGATTTAGCTTCTTATAAATTTGAGTAATTAGATCATTGTCTGAGGATTTTGTGACAAAGATTTTTTTCCCAATTTGTTGCCTCCCTTCTAATTTCAGTTGTATTGGTTTTGTTTGTACAAAAACTTTCTAATGTAAAGTAATCAAAATTATTTCTTTTATATTTTGTTATATTCTCTATCTCTTGCTTGGTCTTAAATTCTTTTATGTCACATAGATCTTACAGGTAAACTATTTTATGTTCACCTAATTTACTTGTAGTTTCCTTCTTTATATTTAAGTCATTCACCTATTCTGAATTTATCTTGGTGTAGGGAGTGAGATGTTGATCTAAACCTAAATTGTCCCATATGGTTTTCCAGTTTTCCCAGCAGATTTTGTCAAATAGTGAATTGTTGCCCCAAAAACTGGGATTTTAGGCTTTATCAAATCCTAGTTTCCTGAGGTCATTTAAACCAAATTTATTCCACTGATCTTCCCGTCTGTCTCTTAGCCAGTACTGTATTGTTTTGATGACCACTGCTTTATAGTACAGTTTAAGATCTGGTACTCCTAGGTCCCCATCCTTCACATTTTTTTCATTATTTCCGTTGATATTCTTGATATTTTGTTCTTCCAAATGAACTTTGTTATGTTTTTTTCTAATTCAGTAAAGAAGTTTCATGGTAGTTTGACTGGTATGGCACTGAATGTGTACATTAATTTGGGTAGGATACTCATTTTTATTATATTAGCTCATCCTACCCATGAGCAACTAATGTTTTTACCATTGTTTAGATCTAGTTTTAATTGTGTGGAAAATGTTTTGTAGTTGTGTTCATATAGTTCTTATGTTTGTCTTAGTAAAGAGATTCCTAACTATTTTATATTAAATAGGTTGATTTTAAATGACATTTCTCTCTCTAACTCTTGCTGGTGAGATGTGTTGGAAATATGTAGAAATGCTGATGATTAATGTGAGTTCATTTTGTATCCTGTGACTTTGCTAAAGATATTGATTATTTCCACTATCTTTTTAGTTGATTCTTTAGGTAGATCATGTCATCTGCAAAGAGTGATAGTTTAGTCTCCTTGTAGCCTATTTTAATACCTTCAATTTCTTTTTCTTCTCTGAATGCTACTGCTTGTGTTTCTAGTACAATGTTAAATAATAGAGGTGATAATGGGCATCCTTGTTTCACTCCTGATCTTATTGGGAAGGCTTATAATTTGTCCCCATGGCAGATGATGCTTGCTGATGGTTTTAGATATATACTGTTTATTATTTTTAGGAAAGGCACTTCTATTCTTATACTTTCTAGTGTTTTCAATAGGAATGAGTGTTGTATTTTGTCAAAGGCTTTTTCTGCATGTATAGAGATAATTGTGTGATTTCTGTTGGTTTGGTTGTTGATATGGTCAATTATATGGATGGGTTTCCTATTATTAAACCATCTTTGCATTCTTCGTATATATCCCATCATGATATATATAAATAGGGTATATAGTGAATAATCCTCATGATCACTTGCTGTAGTCTTTTTGCTAGTATTCAATTTAAGATTTTTGTATCTATGTTTATTAAGGAGTTTGGTCTGTAGTTTTCTTTCTCTGTTTTTGAAATGTCTGGCTTTGGAATAAGTATCATATTCGTTTCATGAGAGAAATTTGGTAGAATTCCATCTCTGCTTATTTCATCAAATAGTTTGTATAGTACTGTGGTTGGTTGTTCTTTGAATATTTGATAGAATTTATTTTTTAATCCATCTAGCCCTGGGGGTTTTCTCTTAGGGAGTTCTTTGATGTCTTGTTCAATTTCTTTTTCTGATATGGGATTATTTAAGTATTCTATTTCCACTTCTGTTAATCCAGGCAAGTTATATTTTTTGTAAATAATCATCCATGTCACCTACATTGCTATATTTATTGCCATATACTTGGGCAAAATAGTTTTAATAATTACCTTACATTCCTCTTCATTACAGATGAGGTCTCCCTTTTCATCTTTGATACTGTTAATTTGGTATTCTTCTCTTTTTTTTTAGATTAACCAGTACTTTATCTACTTTGTTTTTTCAAAGTACCTGCTTTTAGTTCTCTTTATTAATTCAATAGTTCTTTTACTTTTGATTTTATTAATTTCTCTTTTAATTTTTATGATCTATAATTAGGTTTTCATGTGGGAATTTTTAATCTGTTCTCTGTCTAGTTTTTTAATTTGCATGCCCAATTCATTGACCCCTTCCCTCCATGATTTGTTAATATATGCACTCAGGGATACAGATTTTCCCCTGAGTACTGCTTTCGCTGCATACCATAGATTTTTATATGAAATACCTTCATTGTCATTGTCTTCAATAAAATTATTAATTGTTCCTATGCTTTGTTTTTTAACAAACTAATTTGGGGAATCATATTATTTAATTACCAATTATTTTTTGATTTGACAATCCATGTACCCTTACTAATTATTATTATTGTATTATGATCTGAAAAGTTTGCTTTTATTATTTCTGCTCTTTTTTATCTGTTTGCCTTTTTTTGCCCTAATACATGGTCAATCTTTGTGAATGTAACATGTGCTGCTGAAAAGAAATTATATTTCTTTTTGTCCCTTTTTATTTTTCTCCATATATCTATTAACTCTAATTTTTCTAAGATTTCATTCACATCTCTTACCTCTTTACTATTTATTTTTTGTTTTGATTTATCTAGATCTGATAGAGGAAGGTTCATGTCTCCCACTAGTATAGTTTTACTACCTATTTCCATCCTTAAGCTTCAGGAGTTTCTCATTTAAAAATGTGAATGCTATACAATTTATTGCATATATGTTGAATACTGCTATTTCCTCATTCTCTATACTGCCTTTTATTAGGATGTAATTACCTTCCCTATTTCTTTTAATCAGATCTTTTTTTTTTTTACTTTGGCTTTATCAGATATCATGATTGCAACTCTTGCTTTCTTTTTCTCAGTTGATGCCCAATAGATTTTGCTCCAGCCTCTTACCTTTACCCTGTGAGTGTCTCCCTGCCTCATGTGTAAGATTTTGGTTTCTGATCCCCTCTGCCATTTGCTTCCATTTTATGGGGGAGTTTATACCATTCACTTTCAGAATTATGATTACCACCTTTATATTCCCCATAATTTTGGTTTTCCTCTACTATGCCTGTCCTTCCTTCTTTCATTATTTCCTTTTACATCTGTGTTTTGTGTTTAATCAGTCTCTGTAATCCCCACCATCATTTTACTTCCCTTCCCACCCCTTCCTTTTTTATTCCCCTTATAGTTTCCTGTAGATTCTGTTGAATTCCCTCCTCCCTCTCTTTAGGTACTTCCTGCCCACTCGCCTCCCGAGTTTTCCACTCTCAACTTCCTTATAGGGTAAGATAGGATTTGATCCCCAAATGGAACTAGCTGCTCTTCCTTCTCAGAGTTGATTTCACTGAGAGTATGGTTTAAGTATTACCTATGAACTCTCTCTTCTTCTAATAATAATATTCTTCCCTTCCTCCTCCCATTGCAACTCTGTAGTATAATTTATCCTGTTCTTTTTATTTCTTCAAATTTTTCTTGGTGTCATCTTCTATCCTACTCCCCCCCTTCATTTTTTACATATCTTCGTAACCCCTTAGTACCTGAACCACTACCTATGAGTAATTCTTCTAACTATTATAATAGTTAATATGGTTTTTGAATGTTACAAGTATCATTTTTCCATCTAGGAGTATAAACAATTTGAACTTACTGAAGCCCTTAAAAGAAAATAAAATTTCCTCACTTCCTTGTTAACTTTTTCAGGTTTCTCTTGAGTTTTGTATTTGGACATCACATTTTCCTTTTAATTCTGTATTTTTCTTTACAAATACAGTTTAGACAATTTGTACAAATACAAATACTATTTTGTTAAATGCCCATACTTTTCTCTGCAAGTATGTAGTCAGTTTTAATGGGTAGGTGGTCCTTGGTTGTTGAAACAATTCTCTTACCTTTCTGAATATCATATTCTCAGCCTTGAGGTTCTTTAGTGCAGAGGCCAGAGGCTGCCAGATCCTGTGTCACCTGATTGGTGCTCCTTGATATCCAATTTTTTTTCTTTCTGGCTTCTCGCAATATTTTCTCCTTAGCTTAATAGCTCTTGAATTTGGCAATTACTTTCCTTGGGGTTGTCTTTTGAGGATTTAATGTAGAGTCTAATCTATGGACTCTTTCAATGTCTATTTTGCCATCTTGTTCAAGAATTTCAGGGCAGTTTTCTTGAATAATTTCTTATAGTATGATGTCAAGGTTTCTGTTTATTTCTGGATTTTCAGATAGGCCTATGATTCTCAAACTGCCTCTCCTGGACCTTTTTTCTAAGTCAATCATCTTCTCAATGAGATATTCCATGTTTCCTTCTAATTTGACATTCTTTTGATTTTGATTTATTGATTCTTGCTATCTTGTGAGGTCATTACCTTCTGCTTGCCCAGTTCTAGTTTTTAAAGACTGGTTTTTCAGCTATGATTTTCCTTTACCATTTGGTTTATTCTGCTTTTCATGGCTTCCAGCAGCTCAGTTCTGGTCTTCAATTTGCTTATCATTTTATTTGATGTCTGGGCTTCTTTTTCCATGTGGGAGATTCTATCTTTTAAACTCATTTTATTTTTGAACTATTTCTCACTTTTCTTGCCAAGTATATTCTATCTTTTTCACTTCATTTATCATCTCAAATCTGAACTCCTCCAGAACTTGTAACCAATTTCTATTTTGGGGGGAAGGTTTGGATGTATTTGCTTATTTGTTGTCTTCTGCTGTCTCCTCTGTAGTATGGTGCTTTTCTCAGGAGAAATTATTGAGGGTCAAATTTATTTTCTTCATTATTTTGGTAGTATCAGGTTGTTGTTTTTGGGTGTTGGTGGCCATTTCTCTGCTAGTTCTTTATTCCCTTCCCATTCAGAAGTCTGAGTGAGGAGGGCAGTCTCTCTGTGTATGGAGTTACAGAGCAGTTTTTGCCTGAGGCTATTTTTCAGTCTCTACTGTGTCTACTATGCCCAGGCACTGTCTGCCCTATCTCTGAGCCCAATCTTCACATTCCTCAGCCACTGGGGTCCCAAGTCTTGATGCACTCAGGGGTAAGTCTTTGTTGTCCTTAGCCAGCTCCCTGAGAACCTAGCAATTGTTCCATCCTCACTCTGACTCTGGCTATAGCATAATAGGTGAAGTATAGAAGGGGTGATCAGCTTGTGGTTTTGTAGGAGTAATTTTACTCTCTTGTAGCATGGAAATGCCCAAACCCTGCTTATCTTCAAGGCTGTGCCCTATAGATGAGCCCCTTTGCTAATCTGATTTTTTTTTATTTTTGAGGCACTTTATATAGGTTGGTGGTGAGGAGAGGAAGTTCCTTGTGTCTCCTCTACAGCCATTCTAGCCCGTGAGTCTTGGCACCATATTTTTTCTGAGATTAATATGAATAATTTTAGTAGCCAACAGAGATAACACTCCTCTTAGTTCTACATCAAAGGAGAAACATGATTGCCTTAATTTCTTATTCTTTAGAGGTGAGGTCTCCCTTTTCATCTTTAATACTGTTAATTTGGCTTTCTTCTTTCCTTTATTTTTTCAAATTAGTGAATCCAATATTTATTTATCAATCTATTGATTAATAAACATACCTAACTGGCCAGGGCAGTTCCTTGTGAAGACTGCACCAGACTGAAATTACAATGCAGTTTTTATAGGGTGCAGATACAAAGCAAATGTTCATAACTGAGACATGACCTTGAGGAAACAGCAGGCAAACCTTATGATCTGGAAGCTATTTTGGTAGTAGTGCGGAATCTGGGACTTTACATTGCATATCTTTTTTTTATTAGACATTTATTAATATTCATTTTTAATCTGTTTACATACTTTATGCCCCTACTTTCCCCTTCACCCCCCGCTATCCCCCCACCTATGGCCAACGCACATTTCCACTGGTTGTAACATGTGTCCTTGTTCAGGGTCTATTTCCCATTCATGCGCACCTCAGCCCATGCATTCAAGCAATTCCTTATCTTATGTTTCCTCTCCTGCAGTCCTTCCTCTGAATGTGGGTAGCATCTTTACCATAAATCCCTCAGAGCTGTCTTGTGTCATTGCAGTGCTGCTCGAACAGGAGCCCATTACATTTGATTTTACCATAGTATATCAGTCTCTGTGTACAATGTTCTTCTGGCTCTGCTCCTTTTGCTCTGCATCACTTCCTGGAGGTCTCTCCAATTTGCATGGAATTCCTCCAGTTTATTATTCCTTTTAGCACAATAGTATTCCATTACCCGCATATACCACAATTTGTTCAGCCAATCCCCAATTGAAGGACATCCCATCATTTTCCAGTTTTTTTCCACTACAAAAAGGGCAGCTATAAATATTTTCGTACAAGTCTGTTTATCTATGATCTGTTTGGGGTACAAACCCAGCAATGGTATGGCTGGATCAAAGGACAGGCAATCTTTTATAGCCCTTTGGGCATAGTTCCAAATTGCCAGC
>NC_058130.1:531199275-531217747 GCF_016433145.1 Gracilinanus agilis
TTGGTTTTGGAGAATCATATTGTTTAATTTCCAATTGGTTTTTGACTTGCCTGTCTAGGTGCCCTTACTGATTATTATTTTTATTGCATTATGATCTGAGAAGGTTACATTTATTATATCTGCTCTTTTGTATTTGTTTGCAAAGATTCTATGCCCTATTACATGGTCAATCTTTGTGAATGTACCATGTGCAGCTGAAAGGAAGGTGTATTCCTTTTTGTCCCTATTTATTTTTCTCCACATATCAATTAAATCTAATTTTTCTAGGACTTCGTTCATCTCTCTTACCTCTTTCTTATGTATTTTTTGGTTTGATTTATCTAGATCTGCCAGAGGAATATTTAGATCTCCCACTATTATGGTTTTACTATCTATTTCCTTCTTGAGCTCTTCCATTTTCTCCTTTATGAATTTGGATGCTATACCACTTGATGTATATATATTGAGCAGTGTCATTTCCTCATTGTTTATACTGCCTTTAATCAGGATGTAATGACCTTCCCTGTCTTTTTTAATCATATCTATTTTTACTTTGGCTTTGTCAGAGATCATGATAGCCACTCCTGCCTTCTTTTTCTCATTTGATACCCAAAAGATTTTGCTCATACCCTTAACCTTGAACCTGTGTGTGTCTACCCGCCTCATATGTGTTTCTTGTAGACAACCTATGGTAGGATTTTGGTTTCTGATCCACTCTTCTATTTGCTTCCATTTTATGAGTGAGTTCATCCCGTTCACATTCAGAGTTACAATTGTTAGTTGTATATTCACTGACATTTTTGTATCCTCCCCTAGACCCACTCCTTATTATACTATTTTCTTTTACACCAGTGGTTTGCTTTGAGCCAGTATCCCTTATCCCCTCCCTTGATCGACTTCCCTTTCTGCCCCCTCCCTTGTTATTCCCATCTTTTTGTTTTTTTAAAGATCTAATGAATTCCCTCTCCCTTCTTCTCCCCTCCCTTTTTTGGACTCCCCACTCCCCTGCTCCCTTTGGTTTATCCCTTCTGACTTTCTCAGTATGGTTAGATAGAGTTTTTTATCAGGATGGATAATAAAGCTACTCTTCCTTCTCCAGGTTGATTACACTGAGAGTAAGGTTTGATTATGCACTCTTCCTCTCCTTCTTATGATATTATTCATCCCCTCCCCTTCCCATACCCTTTTTGTGTGTAATAGAATGTCTTATTTTTCTTATTTACTCGGATTTTTTTTGGTCTCCCCTACTATTCCCCCCCTCTTTCCCACCCCCCATGTCTTCTTAGACCATTTAGTATCCTGTCCTCTCCCAATGAATTATTCTTCTGGTTGCTATAATAGTGAATATTATAATAGTGTATAGAGTTCACTACAGAGAATTATACATAGCATTTCTCCACCTAGTAATACAGATAATTAGATCTTATTTATGCCCTTAAAGAGTCAAGCTTAAAAGATTATGAGTTTTCTTTCTTTTCCTCTGTTTCTTATTTACCTTTTCATCTTTCTCTTGATATTGGTGGTTGAGTGTCAAACTTTCCATTTAGTCCTGGTCTCTTTTGTGCAAAAACTTGGAATTCTTCAATTTTGTTGAATGCCCATACTTTCCCCTGAAAGTATATGGTTAGTTTCACTGGGTAGTTGATTTGTGGCTGAAGGCCCAGCTCTCTTGCCTTTCTGAATATTGTATTCCAAGGCTTGCAGTCTTTTAGCATTGAGGCTGCCAGATCCTGTGTGATCCTTATTGGTGCTCCTTGATATTTCAATTGTCTCTTTCTGGCTTCTTGTAAGATTTTTTCTTTAACTTGAAAGCTCTTCAATTTCGCTATTATATTTCTGGGTGTTGACTTTTCTGGGTCCAGTGTAGAGAGTGTTCTATGGATCCTTTCAATGTCTATATTGCCCTCTTGTTGTAGAACTTCAGGGCAATTTTGCTGAATAATTTCTTTAAGTATGGAGTCCAAGTTTCTATTAATTTCTGCCTTTTCTGGAATACCAATGATTCTCAAGTTGTGTCTTCTAGACCGGTTTTCTTGGTCTGTCACTCTCTCATTGAAATATTTCATGTTTCCTTCTATTTTATCAGTCTTTTGACTTTGTTTTATATGTTCTTGTTTTCTTGAGAGATCATTGGTTTCTAAATGTTCGATTCTAGCCTTTAAGGTCTGGTTTTCGGCTTTAATGTTTTTGTTTTCGGCTTTAATGTTTTTGTTTTTGGCTCTAATGTTTTTGTTTTCGGCTTTAATGTTTTTGTTTTTTCGGCTATAATTTTTTGGTTTTCCTTTTCAATCTGGTCATTTTTGGTCTTCAGTTGTCTTGTCTCAGTTTCCAATTGCGAAATTCTGCCTTTTAAACTGTTATTTTCTTGCCAAATTTCTTCCATCTTCCTCAGCATTTCATTTTTAAACTCTTCCATAGCTTGTGACCAGCTTTCATTTTTTTGGGGAGGTTTGGATTTTTGTTTTCCCTCCTCTGTTGTCTGGATTTTCTCTGTGTAGAAGTTGTTAGTGTTCCAGAGTTTCTCTTGATAGTCTTTTTCTTCTGGACTTCCTTATTGCTGGCCATTGTTGGCTCCGCCCCTTTTCAGCTTTGTCTTTGCACTCTGGGTCTGCCTGGGCCTTGCAAGTTCCGGGGGGCTCTGGTCTCCTTGTCCTCTGAGTCAGGCCTCCTGGTAGTTCCCAGTCTGCCCCTCTGCCCGAGGTTCCTTCAGCAGTCTTTGGGGCTGCTTCCACAGCCATGCTCCAGTCTGCACCGGGTCCTCACTGGAGGTCCAAGCCTGGGCTGGAGATCATTATTCAAGCCTAGGGCACTGCCTTTGCCTGTGCAGATGCTCTTAGGGCACTGCCTTCACCCCTGCAGAAGGTAGTGAAAGTCTGTGGGCTGGAAATCTTTATTCGCACCCGAGGCAATGCCTTCAGCACTTGGGAAAGGCCGTGTTTTAGGGGCCTTTGTTCCAGCCCGAGGGGGTGCCTTTACCCACGTGGACGCTTGGGGAAAGTCTGTGTGTGCCCCCAGCCACCTGGGGTCCCTTGTCTTGCAGCACAAGTACAAGCCCTGGGGCTGCCAGTGATTATCTGGTTGCCCCAGTCCTGTTTTCCCACTTGTGCATTGGCGTTGTGCGAGGTGTGTGGTGTGGGGGGTGTTGGAGGGGCTTCTTCCTCTCTAGTTTTAGTGAGAACTCTTTCACCCCTTTATAGCGTGGAAATGCCCCAATTCTGCATACCTTCAATGCTGCGCCCTGTTGTGGGGTTCCTTCGTTCCTCTGGACTCGTTTTTATTTCCCCTTGAGGAGTTCTGTATGCTTTGGTCAGGAGAGATCAAGCAGCTGCTCCTTACACTGCCGCCATCTTAACTGCAAGTCTGGAATAGAACCTCTTCTTTCCTTTCTTTTATTAGATTGACCAGTACTTTGTTAATTTTATTTGTTTTTTCAACGTACCACCTTCTGATCTTATGTATTAATTCAAATGTTCTTTTACTTTTGGTTTTATTAATTTCTTCTTTAATTTTTATGATCTATAATTTAGTTTTCATCTGGGGATTTTTAATTTGTTTGCCTTCAATTTTTTTGATTTGCATACTCACCCAATTCATTGATCTTTACCCTCCCTAATTTTTTAATATATGCACTCAAACATATAAATTTCCCCCTGGGTACTACTTTGGCTGCATCCTACAGATTTTGGTCGGATGTCTCATCATTGTCATTCTCTTCAATGAAATTATTAATTGTTTCTATGATTTGTTCTTTAACTAACTGATTTTGGAGAATCATATCATTTAATTTCCATTTGATTTTCGATGTGCCTATCCATGTAATCTTACTAAATATTATTTTTATTTCATTATGATCTAAAATGTTGCATTTGTTTATTTTTGCTCTTTTGGATTTGTTTTCCATGTTTCTATGCCTTAGCACATTGTCAATCTTTGTGAATGTAACATGTGCAGCTGAAAAGAACATATATTTCTTTTTCTCCCTACTTATTTTTCTCCCCATATCTATTATCTCTAATTTTTACAGAATTTCATTCACATCTATTACCTCTTTCTTACTTATTTTTTGTTTTGATTTAATCTAGGTCTGATAGAGGAAGGTTTATGTCTCCCACTAGTATAGTTTAAATATCTATTTCCTCCTTGAGCTCTGCCACTTTCTCCTTTAGAAATGTGGATGCTATGCCTTTTGGTGTATATATGCTGAGCACTGCTATTTCCTCATTGCCTATCCTGCCTTTTATCAGAATGTAATTACCTTCCCTATTTCTTTTAATCAGATCTATTTTTACTTTGGCTTTTTCAGATATCATGATTTCAACTCCTGTCTTCTTTTTCTCAGTTGAAGCCCAATAGATTTTCCTTCAGCCTTTTACCTTTACCCTGTATATGTCTACCTACCTCATGTTTGTTTCTTGTAGACAAAATATGGTAGGATTTTGGTTTCTAATCCAATCTGCTAGTTGTTTCTGTTTTATGGGCAAGTTCATCCCGTTCACATTCAGAGTTATGATTGTCAGCTGTGGTTTCCCCAACATTTTGATATTGTCTCCTAGTTCTGTCCTTTCTTTTTCCACCATTTCTTTTTAAACAAGTGGTTTTCTTTTAATCAGTCCCCCTTATCCCTATCCTTAGTTTATTTCCTTTTCTTCCCTCTCCCTTTTCGTTCCCCTCTTATTATTTTTTAAGGTGTATTACATTTCCTCCTCCCTCTCTTTCCCTCCCTTTTTGAACTCTGTCCCCACCCCACTACCCTCCTTGGTTTTTCCCTTCTGACTTTCTCTGTAGGGTAAGATAGAATTAGATATCCCAATGAATCTAGCTGTTCTTCCCTCTCAGAATTGATTCCACTGAGAGTAATGTTTAAGTATTACTTATTAACACTCTCTTCCTTGCCTTCTTATAATATCCTAATACCAAAATACCATTTTTTAGAAAGTTATAAATGTTCTGGATTGAATTAATCATTTTCCTCTTCCTTCACTTCAATATGTAATACCCAAGTTTTGAGATCTGTTACCTTATAGGAGTCTAATTAAGACATAAACCTTGAGGTAGCTAACTTGCTTATTAAATTGAGATCTAGGCCTAGATATGGGAAATCCTGGGTTCAAGTGTCACCTTAGACATCTATAATTACCTACAACTTACTGTTGTTCTGCCCTTGAAAGCAATATACTGTCTTGATTCTAAGACAGAAGTTAAGTTTTTTTTTTAAAAAGGCCTAAAACTTTGGGAACATGACAGCAACTTGAGGTTACAAAATGGATACAAATTTAAACTCAGGTCCATTGGTGTTTAGGGCTCATTATAGTCCAGTTACTCTCCAGCAATTGTCAACACTGGGGAAAACAAAAACACCAAAATACAGGGAAGTTAGTTATATGCTGTTATTTTTTGAAATGACCTTCCATTTCAGGGGAAAAAATACAGAGGCATGAATGTTCAGTGAAGGAGAGAGCATATACTGATGATTACTTTGAACATGATCTCCAGAAACATGAAAAAGGAATAAGTGGAATAAAAATCAGAATTTAGGTTCATCACAAATTCCAGTCTAAGATCTAACCTCAGGGAAAATCATTGTTCCTAATTGTTTCATAAACATGAGAGATTGAATTATTATTTTGGAAATAATTTAATTTATATTATCCATGGTATAACTAGGTATATTTTAGGGTGGAGATAAATTATAGATAATCCATTTGCCATTGCCTTTGAAAATTTACTGCTTCTTAATTTTCATTTTGTCTCATTAACACAGACTTTGAAAGGCGAACCATACTTGGAATAGAGATGGGAGCAACAGGGCAGAAATGGATGTAAATCAGATCCATTGTGGACTACATTTTAGAATTTTAGATTCAGTGCAGATATATATTTTCCAAAGCTAAGTTATAAAGCTGAGCAATTCAACCGATTTCCAATAAGATTGTTCAGAATTATTTATTTAATCTCTTTCTGCTCCCTGAACTTTCTACTGGAGTAGATTATTGATTCCTGTGAAATAATTTTCACTTTCAAAATTACCAATAATGCTTTTATGTAGAGGAATAAAGTATAATGAGCTTATATTTGACATTAATGTCTAAGAGATAAGGTTATTCTATTAATACTTACAGTTATATATTGCCTTCTAAAGACATATTATTTAAACATTTTTAAAGGTTAGTTCTTGAAGACAAACTATTTAAGTTGTTTTTATAATAGCAAGAAACTTTTTTTTACTTAACTCAGCTTCAAAATAGTGCAAAAGCTAAGATACAGAAGAATGCCAATATTTCTCTAAAGATATTCTAAAGTCTTGTCAGAACAGTAAAATATGTACTTATTTACTGAGCAAAGATGATTATTGCATGAGTATGTCATTATTGTGTTGAAATCATCCCTCTTCTCTGCCTTTTACTGGAAAAATATGCAAAGAATGTTTGTAGGGTTACAATAATGAAAAAATTTCCTGAAAATACTGACCAAAATTTGTATTAACCTATGGTTTTTTGGGAAATGTAGCATAGATTTAAAAAGTAATATTCAATGCCTCCAAAGTTTGATATTTATAAGAATTTATTAATATAAAATTAGAAAGCTAGAGAAACAGAGGGAAACACTCCTTACTCACCCCACATGGCCACAAGCCTCTCACCTCCCCCCAACACCTCCCAGCTCACCATCCATGTACAAGAGAGAAAGCCAAGAGGTGGAGCCAACTCAAATTAAATACAGACCTTGAAACTTACACACATATACACCAGGAAAAGGAAATGTGGGTATGGCAAAAAGGAGTTTAGGTAATGTAGTTTCAGGGGTTCAAGATCTTCCAACTTTACATTCCCCCCTGTTATCCTTTGGGAGACCTATCTCCCCAATGTATCATGAAAACATAAATTAAAATTTACAATAATTCAGAGATAAAAGGGAAATAAAAGGGAGAAAGAACAAAACCAATGTTCTGTGCATTGACAAAAAACCATTTAGGGGGCAGTCCCCTTTTTTGGCATAAGAGTGTCCATTCAAAATAAATACATTCAACCCTCTTAAAGTTCAAATTTGCCATGTATCAAAGTTCACTCTGGATCTTCTGGTGCAGTATGTGGTCTCTACATGCAACTTCGTGGCACCTTTTGGATACTGGGATGTAGTCTTCTGTTCTAAATTAGGGTTGAATTCAAGTTCAAATTCACAGCAATAGCATAGTCCCCCCTGAGGAGAATAACTTTACATTCCCCCCTGAAAAGGACACAGGGACACACATAGGAATCACTCAAGAATACATGGTCAAGACATAAGCATATGAATCCATTATCAAAAACATCAAAGAGTCCAAAGAAATTTTAAAAAAGGAAAAATAACCTCTGAGAGAGATATAGGCTATTAAAAATATGAAGAAAGAAAAATTCTAGGAAAAAGAAAAAAATCACAAATCACAGCAGTTTCTTGTAGCGATTCATGTCTCATAAGCTTTGCAATATCACTCACTTACTTAGTTCAGTAGCCTCTACTACAGTAAGTTGTCACATCATAAAAGAAATAGAAAAAGAGACTAGATCTCAAAACAAATGGGAAATAGCATTTCTAGCATTATGTCTTAAAAGAAGGTGTTATATTTTCTCCTTAACAATCACTAACTTGATTTGTGAGATACTATTCTATTGCAAATAATTCCTGCTCTTGAGACTCATATTTGCTGTTTTTACCCCTGTCATTCTGTCTCTGAAACTTTTTCTCTTGTTATGGAATTTTATTATGCAATTTCAATTCCTGAACCACTCTGTAAAATCTTTAAGCTATTACAATTTAAAAAAAGTGAACCAATTATAGGCCATTTAGTTGAAATTGCCCCTCCCAACTTGTCTAAACTTGATCCCTGTGGAGTAGATTTCTAAAAATATATCATCTTTTTAAACTTGCTTGTTAACATTTTCAAATGATGATGCAAGCAGGCATTATATTTTCTTGCCTTTTATATTCTTTATACCTTCTTTTTCTTCTCTTTCGATCCCTTTCTGCTTTTGAATCCTATAGGGGGCGGAATCAAATAATGAGGAAACACAAGGGGAAAAGTCAATATGTTAACTTCACTTTAGTTCAGTGAAATGGCCTGTGGGGAAAAGTTTTATGTTCAATATTCGAATATAAAACTAGCCTGAAATAATTCAAATTGATTGTTACCATCAATCTGCAAGCTAGAGATGTGGAACCCTCCAGTAAACTGGTTTAATTTATGGAGTTAGAGAGACAGACCACATTTTTTACTATAGTACTTTTCCAGGATTGTAGTAGTATATTTTCAGAATAAGCAAATGTCCTTTTTGTTTTTGCTTCCTGGGGAACTATTTAACCAACCATATATTAAATTGTGCTTTTCTTAGTTGAAATGCATTTTGTCATTGCCTTTAATTCTGAGTACCTTATGTACTTTAGTATTATTTCTGTGCTAATTGGTGTTAATAATACTTGACAATTTATCCTCATCTGCAAATTTCATTAACAAGATCCATTTCTAGATGATTAATCACAATGTTAAATAAGATTAGCAGCTAATAGTAATTCCCCTTCTTTTCTGCCATAAAATTTCTGTAAGACCATGCCTACATTTCTAAGCCTAAACAATAATACAGGTACCTCTAGAAATTTCTTTTAACCCCACATCTCTGACCATGTGAACACCCATGCTATGTGAACTCTCATTTTTCTGATTACTTTAGGAGAAAATATAGTTTTTATATCAATTATACCTTAATTTTTGCTTAATGTTTTTAATGTAAGTACATCAAAATCTTAATATACAATTTAATGGAAATTGAATTCATTAGGACCTTAGTCTGGTAAAGATGGATTTTTATCTTAAAAAATTAAGTATTTGTTTAAAGGGCATCCAGGAATCTGTCTTTCTTTCAAGATTATAAATTTTATATAATCAAATATTTGTGTGTATGTGTTTTAATTTGGAAAATAGAAATAGAATAATTGATCAGTGTTTGAAGATGCATTGGAAATTAGTATCTTTTGATTACTATAGCATTTTATTCTTTTCTTGTTAGAACACATTTTAACCAAATTTTGTGATTAGATAAATGACATGTATGATATATATGTTTGACATATGTCAAATACAATATTTATTATATGTATATTCCTAGGGAATTATACTGCTTCTTATATTGTACTTCATTGTTCTAGTTGTGTCAGCTAATAAAAATGATTTCTTTACCTGATCCAACAAAGCCTACTCATCTGGACTTGTCTTCTTCAAATTGGCTCCAACACTGCTCAAATCACTTTGCCCCCATTGATTAGCCTTTACTACTCTTCTGTTTTGGAACCAATACACAGTGCTGACTCCAAGACAGAAGATAAAGGTTATAAAAAATTCAGTTAGAGATTTAAGAGGTAAAATTTTAAAGTACTAATAAAGAATACACTGGTAGCTTATATCCCAACCACAAGGATAGGAATTAAGATATATGTATTCTTTTAGAAGACCAAGATGGAACAAGGCAGAATAAACTCATTAGTATTGATAGGATATTTCACATTTATTTTCCCTTTTCATGAAAATGACATCTGCACATGTAAGATGTTTTTAGTGCATCATCTTACAAGATTTTCTAACTTACTGATTGTTAAGATATGACACTTTACTTTTATACAATTTGAGATTATAAGTTCTAGAAAATTTGCTGATCTTCATTAGGGGTGAGAGCTTCCTAAATGGGAAGTTGCTATATCAATGAAATCATAGAACTAAACATAGCAAAAAAAATATTGCGGTAACAAAGTTCTAGAAACTGAAGGGGTGTCTATGAATTAGGGAAAGACTAAATAAACTTTGGTACATTCGTATAGTGAAATATTCATTTTATTGGGCCATAGAAAAATAAATACATGAAAAATTCATAGGAGCATAGAAAAACATGTAGGACCTGATGCAGTAAAATGAAGAAAACAAAATATATGATGACAAAAGCAATGTAAACAGAGTGTTACAGTAAAAGTGAAAGTTGTATATTTATAACAACCAGTCTTGTGTCTGGACACTAGATGAGACCTTGTACACTTTTCTACACTTGTTGCATTGTTGGGCTTAGAGGTATGTTTGTTTGTGTAGGGGGAGAGGTATTTTAGGTATGGGATAGAACATAAATCGATAGAAGTGGTAAAATATAATGATTTGTATTTATTGTTAGTTTCTAAAGAAGATTCCCTGGATATGGTAGGGAAAGAATTGTGATATGGTCAAATATTTACAGCTGTGTGAGACCTAAAAGAAATAGAACATTTTATTTGTATGTGTAGATACATTTTTATAATTATTTTTGACATTTTGTGATCCATGTTCTTTCTCTTTCTCTCCATTCCTGAGATATCAACTATTATGATATGTTACCATATAATTCATATTTCCATGTTCATCATGTTGTGAAAGAAGACACATTCCTCTTATAATGGAGAAAATTCATGCAGGAAATGAAATAAATAATAATATGCATCTATCTCCATTCAGACTCCATCAGTTCCTTCTACAGTTGCGAAAGGCCTTTTTTATCATGACTTCCTTGGGGGTTGTCTCATTGTATATTATTTCTGTTACAGCATACAATGTTCTCCTGGTTCTGCTCATTTCACTTCACTTCATATACATCTTTCTAGCCTTTATATGTGTGTGTGTGTGTGTGTGTGTGTGTGTGTGTGTATGTATGAATGTGATTGTCCTGTTCTTCATTTCTTAATGTACAGTAGTATTCCATTACAATCATGTACCATAATTGTTCAGCTAGTCCCCAATTAATGGACATTTTTCATTTTTCCAATTCTTTATCACTACAAAATGAGTTTTAATTAACATCTTTGTCACATTGATCCTTTCTCCCTATCTTTTATGTCTTTGTGATACAGACTTAGAAGTGTAATCATATCTAACCTTCTTATTTTAAAGATAAGGAAAGCAAAGTTTAGAAAGGTAAGTGACTAGACTAAGGTCATATAGATATTAAGTTTTAGAGAAAGGCTTTGGATCCATGTCTTCATACTATAGAACCAATAATTTTTCTACTTGATCAAATTGTCTACTTTAGAAATCATTCCAATATAAAAAATCATTAATAAATATTTGTTTCCACATAAAAAAAGTTTTTCTGACATTGACAATTCATCCATTCGATAATCATTAATTTTAAGTACCTATGTTGTGTCATTCATTGTGCTATGTGCTGGGGAAAAAATGAAACATAACTTCTGCTCTCAAGGAGCTTACAATATAATAAGGAGGAAAAAGTCATGTACCAGATAGAATAACAGCAACCTTATTATAATGAAGATCTAAGCATAGAAAAAGTCAAAATGATAGAATACAGTGATGGTATACTTAGCCCACATTTCTTGATAAAAAAAATAAGCATAGACATAAAACAAATGTCATTCAATAGTAAAAGAACGGAGTTATCAAATCCTTAGTATTTCATTGGTTTTCTGGAAAATAAAAACTTTAGGCAAGTTTGAAGTGATGATAAGAAAATGTATATAATATTTTTCTAGACTTTTTACTACCTTTTCCTCAATTAATATTAATAGTACTTTTTTCTGATTACATAGTAAATCCATGAATTGAAAAAAAAACATTAAGAAGAAAATATTTTTACAAAGTAATGGAATTTTTAGTGAAAAGTGTAATTCATACACATGAATTTATGAATACAAATATAAATATATTCACCCACTATGTGATGTATTTGTAAATATATGCATATATAAATTTTATCTATCATACTGAAACCTCCTGTTTCTAATATATCCACCTTCAGTTAGTAGAACCTATTGAAATTCCAGCTAATTTATTTAGAATGTAACTATGGTATCCCTTCAAGAGACATTTATCACAATATTGTTAAGTAGAATTATCAAATAATCTGTCAAGCATAATTAATAGTAAATGTTATCACCTTTTTGGCTTGAAAAATGTATAAAAAATGAAACAAAAAAAGGAATTTTTCTTGCTCTTAATCAGACTGATCTAGAACTTTAACTTAAAAATATCAATGTAAAGAATAATATGAATGTAAAGAATAAATAAAGAAAAATATCAATGGTAAAGACCAACAGCTACATTTATTAATGTGATTCTTTCAGTTAAGCAATTGCTGGAAAGTGTAAAGAGAAAATAAATTCTCAGAATAATGTTCACTCATTGCTTTCTTCTTTTACTAACAATATGTCTGGGCACACATTTCCCAAGCAACTTTAGAAACTGCATTCAGCTAGGTTCAAAGTGTATACAGATTGACCAAAATGAGAACTACATATTGTGTAACTCTTACCAAAGGTTTTGAAATCTATAATTATTTTTCTGTTCCTATCTCAACTAAACCATGGAATTTAACAAGCAAGGGGAAAAATCCATTATGAAGAGTATATTCTTGGACTAGATTTAGGAAAAAATGAAGAAATTTTGTAAAACAAAATATTCCAAAGAAACTCCTTTCTTCTCATACCAGCTAGCAGTTCTTTGTGCTTCATTTCCTCCACTTTCTTCATAATTTCTGCAAGATGCTCTATGTCCCATTGTAGGTCTCTAGCTTGCCCAATCTCTATCAGCAAATAACACTAATTCTTGCTTTTCCCATCTTTTAATTTGCCTCACTCAAACAGCCATTGACATAGAAAAACTAATAAAAATACATTAATTCAATTGTTAACAATATCATCTAATAGCTCTTTTAATAAACAATTCAGTATTTCATTTTTCCCTAATTTTGTTCATGTATGTATTGTCTTGACCAAAGCGAATCAAAACCCTTCTGGCAGGGGCAGCTGGGTAGCTCAGTGGATTGAGAGCCAGGCCTAGAGACAGGAGGTCCTACGTTCAAATCCGGCCTCAGACACTTCCCAGCTGTGTGACCCTGGGCAAGTCACTTGACCCCCATTGCCTACCCTTGCCAATCTTCCACCTATAAATCAATACACAAAAAAGTTAAGGATTTAAAAAATTAAAAAAAAAACCCTTCTGCCCTGTTGTCTTTATGAGTGCTTATTGCCAATAAAGATAAATGCATTCAAGATAATTATCTTGTGAAGATCTCCAAATGTACCTAAGACAGACCTCAGCAGGGAAGAGCATTTGCAAGGCTATATTTAGAGAATGCACTTTTATTTTACAAAAAATCTTTGTTATATTATTTCAAAAAATGAATCAACAGCAGGAAGTTCATGTAATTCAGTTTTTACTTAATAAAGAAGGTAATAGCAGAAATATCAGAAAATTCAACACACCAAGATAGGAGATCATATTAAGGGAGATCTGTAAAGAAAGATAGCCAGCTCACATATGGTGGCATTATTCTTGAGGTTAACAAAATATCTATCTTGCAGAGCTATGATGAGGATCAAAAGCAAATCACTTTACAAATCTCAAAATATAACATAAATGCTAATTATTAGCATTAGTATTACATTATTATTTAAAAGAACCAAAAGCTACAGAAATATGTATTTACAATAGCAAAACTTAATAACAAACTATCCCCTAATTAGTAACAGAATTAAGCATAAATAACTTTATTTAGTGGAATACTACTTGCTAATAAAAATAATAGACATACACGACAGTGTTATTGAAATAGAGAATGATATAAATGGAGGTAAATGAAAATAACAGCCACTTAAACATTGTAACCATAATAAAAACAGTATTTAAAGCTACATTTTATACACACACACACATATATACATATATATTGACAACTTTGCAAAGAGATAAAGAATTGGTGAATATTTGTTGACAGTAAATATTATTTTAATAAATAATAATATAGTTTAAATGTTAAAATTCTAAATTTTAACTATGAAGTTGAAACTGAAAACAATGTATTCGGTAATTGCCAGCAAGGTCATTGTTGCTAAACAAAAGGATTGACATGGTGAACTAATTTGCCTGAGTTTAAGCACATCATATTTAACAATGTAAGTAAGGTTTATTTTGTACTGGCAAACAGAGGTACATTGCAGTTAAACAAAAAGCACATTATGAAGGTGTTTGAAAGTTGTGTGAAAATATCTATGTTAGAAATGCACTATAATTATCTTAACAACCTATCTAAACCAAGTCCACATTGATAATCAGTTTTCTAAATCCAAATGTAGATTTTCCAGGTAAAAAGGATAGATCAGTAAAGAGAAAATAAATGAAATAAACAAAAAGGTGTGTTTTCTCTACATTGTCAGTTACCATCATCTCATCTACCCAAGTAGTGGTGCTATATTTTATTTTTGGTATATTTTGAATACATTTATTTAAAAAATCTAAACTGTTAGAAGAGTTCCTGTTCATCCATTTATTTGTACACTTCAGACTTTTTTATTTTTGCCTTAATAGGTTTGTTCTATGCAAATAAAATGAAAAACAAATGATTTTTATATGATGCATTGAGTTGGCAAAGTACAAATGTACATTATTTGAAAGTCCAATGTAGTAAGTAATCCAGGTATTAAAATCATTCCCTGGGGGCAGCTGGGTAGCTCAGTGGATTGAGAGTCAGGCCTAGAGACAGGAGGTCCTAGGTTCAAATCCAGCCTCAGTCACTTCCCAGCTGTGTGACCCTGGGCAAGTCACTTGACCCCCATTGCCCACCCTTACCACTCTTCCACCTATGAGACAATACACTGAAAGTTAAGGGTTTAAAAAAAATCATCCCCATTTTAGATTTAGGAAAGCAGAATTTTAGTCACACTATGTAAGTTACTCATACATATATGATTAGAAAGCCTTAGAGATAGAATTTGAACTTGTCATTTCCCTAGCTAAATCCAAAACCACTTTTACAATTTATAAGAGATTATGATATTTTGTATAGCATGCTTCTATTTTTTTTAGTACTTTAGTAGTTTAAGGACTATTAAAATTTTCTTTGTAAGAAGACTAAATAAGAGTTTTCATCACACAGTAATAAGTTCATCTTTTTTATTGAGTAGGGAGACATGGTAGCCAAAGGCCAATTGAGGGAGATGGTAAGCTCTTTTGCAAAATTTATCAAAGAAAATCATTATAAAATTATAATATAAACAAGAAGTTGAGATCAATATAAGCATGCAACAAATTGATATAAATCTTATATTAACAAAATCATTCCATGATCAACAATAGTTGGAATTAGGAGAAGAGTATTATGCATGCAATGTGTCAGTTGGAACAAAGTCTCAGACGCTTATGGTGAATTTTTTTTATATGGTCAAGATAGAAAATCTACTTGGCTTTATTGCCAACACAACTCCTATTCCTTTGACCTAAAATCTGAAACAAAATGCAGGAGTGATGTGTAGATGATTAAGAATAAAAGAACATAGATGGGAAATGTGGAGAGAGGGAATAGCATGACGAGTTGTACATAATTATCCAGTTACTGGGATTGTATATACAGTAATCCTCTTTGTCTCTAAATGTTATCAGTGAGGTGGCCCTATAGATATGGCAAAATGAGCAATCATTCCTGTTCTGTTGATTGAAAAAAAAAGCTTGTCAATTCAGCATAGTCACTAACATATTTAGTGGTAGGCATTTAGAAATTATTCACTACTATAAAATGTTGATATTCATATACACAACTGATAATATGTTTTTCTAACAAATCTGTCAATTACTTCAATAAATCCTCTCTCCTTCTCCTCCCCAACACACATGAAACCCTAGCCTATCATATGATTGATAGTCTTTTATGATTAAGTACCTGCTGCTGTCTTTTTGGCTGTATCCCTCTTGAATACCATGAACTGAACTTATAAAAAAGAGAAGATTTGCCTTCCATTGCTTATCTCTTTTTTATCTTTGAGCTTTGAGAAATTAGCCTGGGGAGGTTTGTTTATCTTTTGTGTGATCAAGTAGGGCACCTGAAATTGTGGATTAACAACACAAAAATGGAAAAGAAGAGATTAAATTGGGGATGGAGTAAAGGTAGAAGTATATGGCAAGAAATACATGAGATCTCCTAAATCCACCTCCGAATGGTGATTAAAAATATTTCAAAACAAATTCTGTAGTAGCACAACCAGCAAAAGGACTGGCTAAGCAATTTTTTAGCCCAAGGAAAACTTAGAAGTTTAGCAGGAAAGTTCTGTCTAACTAAGTGATTGTAAAGTTCAAAATACAAAATCAGAAAAGGCCAACAATGTCAAAATGGCTACATGCAAAGTCTTAATGAAAAAAAAGAAATGTCATAACTCCCAACAAGAACTTTTTGAAAGACTCAGGAAAAATTCAAATAAGAGAGGTTAAAAGGGCAATTTTGGGGAAAATGAGAGCGATACAACAAAATCATGAAAAAAAATCCAACTGTGGTTAAGAAAACATAAAATGGAAAAAGATAATTAAAAATTCACTGAAGAAAGCAACATCTTACAAAGTAGAATTGTCCAAATTGTAAAAGTAGGTACAAAAGATTAATGGGAAAAAATGCTTAAAATTAGAATTGGGAAAGTAGGAATTAATGGTTCCATGATATATCAAGAAACAATAAAACAAAATGAAAAGAAAAAATAAAACAAAATAGATAGCATTCCATTGGCTAAACAGCTGACCTGGGAAATATAACAAGGAGAGAAAATTTAAGAATTATTGGAATAACACTTCCTAGTTTTGTGACTTTAAGCAAGTCACTTAACCCTCATTGCTTAGTCCTTACAACTCTTCTGTCTTAGAACCAATACACATTATTGATTCTAAGATGGGAAGAAAATGTTTGAAAAAGGAAAGAATTATTGGACTACTTGTAAGCCAAAAAAGAAGTAACTGGGTCTTTTATTGCAAAAAAAATTCAAGAAAAACTTCCCTGACATTCTTGAACAGGGTAAAATGGAAATTGAAAGACTCCAAAAACCTCCTGAAAAATACCCCCTTGCCCCACCAAAATAAAGCTTCCCATGGAATATTATAGCCAAGGGCTATAAAACTGCATATCCATTGACTCAGAAATACCTCTATTAAACAATCAAATGTGATAAACTTTGCTACTAACAGCAATACAATGATCTAGGAAAATTCTGAGGGACTTATGAAAAAGAATGCTATCCATCTCTAGAGAAATAACTGTTAAGAGTATAAATGCAGATGAAAACATGTGATTTATCATTTACTTATTTGTGTACATGATTTGGGGTTTTGGTTTTATAAGATTATTTGCTTATAGAAATGAATAACATGGAAATATGTTTTGCGTGATACTACATGAATAACCCAGATTGAATTCCTTGTCAACTACAGGAGATGGGAGGGAAGAAGAGAGGGAGACAACATGAATCATATAACTTGAGAAACTTATGTGGAAAATTGTTATTAAAATGAAATAAATAAAACATTAAAAAAAGAAATACTACTATTAGTCTGACCCCATAGAGATTTTTGGTGAAAAGTTGTAAAAAATGTGGCATATTATTGTAATGGGATTCTATTGTGCTCTGATGAGCTGGATGAGCAGGGTAGTTTCTGAAAAAAAACTAGAAAGACTTAATGAATTAATGCAAAGAAGTGAGCAAAATCAGGTAAACACTGTAAGTAGTAAAAGCAATATTATACAATGATAACCTGTGAATAACAGCTATTCTTAACAATACATTGATCCAAGACCACTCTAAGGGACTCATGAAGAAAATGTTATCCAATCCCTGAGAAAATTGATAGAGCAAGAATGCAAATAAATGCATACCATCAATGAACACATATTGTGATAATGAGATTAAATCTACCTTGCCCATCTTTATATTTAATCACCAAAGGTGAAAAAAATCTCCACTTAACTCACAAGTTGGGGTTCTCTAACCCACATGTGCTAGAGTGAGTGACAAATCAGAATTTACTGACTGCCTCCTGAGCAGTCCTAAGAAAAGCGTCTGTTGTGATTGGACACATAAACTAAGAGGAGGGCATAGGAAGTGATGCAAAAGAGGCCCCTTTAAAAAGAGAGTTGAGTGAGCTCAGGGATCTCTTCTGTTTTGTGAATGGGACCTGAAAGAGCGCTTCTGATTTGTGACCAGGACATGGAGGAGCTCTGGAGCTGGTGAGACTTTTCTTAAATCTTTCCTTTGGCATTCATGTGTTGAGTGTAAGGACTGAATCTTCCTGAACTTCTCTTAAGGAACTTCCCTTTCAAAAGAGACTCTGTGACTGAAGCTTTTGCTTCATAAGTCTCCTCCTTGGCCCTCAGCTCAAGACTTGGCCTTTTTCCAATTGAGGACTAGTTAGATCTCCTTGGCTTAAACCAGAGACCTAAGCGAATTATTGTTTGTCAGGTTAATTACCTTACCTTATCCTCTCTCTAAATTTCTTAATTTCTCTCTCTCTTCTCAATTATAAATAAACTTCCATAAAAGTTATTTTGACTTGAGGTTATTCTTTAATTGGGAATTGATAATTGTTCAATTCCCTGGTGACCTAACCCTTTAATATATTCAATCCAAAACCCCTTTCCCCCCTTACTATATATATACTGTATATATATATACACAGTATATATAC
>NC_058130.1:531220691-531260719 GCF_016433145.1 Gracilinanus agilis
TATATATATATATATACATATATATATATACAGTATATATACATATATATATATACACACAGTATATATACATATACATATGTATATGTACATATACATATACATATACACATACACACAATAAGGAACTTTTCCCTGAACTGTAAAATAAGAGGGAAAAGGGAAAGAGGAAGGTTATTTAAAGGGAGAGTAATTTGGTGGGAGAAGTCATAGGCAAAACAAAGTATAAGGAGATACAACAATATTTATAGCTCTTTTTGAAGTAGCTAGGAAAAGGTGGGGATCTGTTATATTATTCCTCTTCTCACCACCACTTTTCTTATTTCCCTTCAACTTATCTATAGAGTCTTTTAATCACCTCCCAAAACTTCCCTCTCCCTTATATTATTCCCCTTCTACCTCTCTCTGGGGTTAAAAACTATTCTATATCCAATGATCCTGGCTGTTATTCCTTCTGTGAGACAATTCCAATGAGAGTAAAGTTTAAGTATTACACATCACCACTATCGTCCTCCCCTCCATTTAATATATCCCCCACCCCGGGTCTCTTTATGTGATATAATTTACTCCATTTTACGTCTTTCTTCTCATTTCTCTCAAGGCAATCTTCTTTTTCACACCTTGATTTTTTCTTTTGCATATCATCCTAAATATCTTATTACCACACTTTTTTGTCTATGTATACTTATTCTAAATACTATGACAATGATAATTTTAAGAGTTACATATTTATCTTTCCATGTAGGAATATAAAGAATTTGATCTTATTTACCTTTTTATATTCAACTTGAATTTTGTATTTGGACATTAAATTTTCTGTTTACATCTGGTATTTTATTCATGAATGCTTTCAAATCTCTTTTATTTAATGACCATATTTTCCCTTGAATGAATATAGTCAGTTTTGATGGATAGGTGATTCTTGGTGTAAATCCAGTTCCCCCAACTTTTGGAATATCATATTCCAAGCCTTCTGATCCTTTAATGTAAAAGCTGTCAAATCCTGTCTAATCCTGACTGGGGCTCTATGATTTCTGAATTATTTCTTTCTGGCTGCTTGCATTATTTTCTCCTTGTCATGGGAGCTCTTGAATGTGGCTAAAACATTTCAAGGAGTTGTCATGTAGGGACCTATTTCAGGTGGTAACCTGTGATTTCCTTCAATTTTTATTTTAACCTCTTGTTAAGAATATCAGGACAGTTTTCTTTGATAATATCTTGTAATATAATGTCTCAGCTTTTTTTTTATCGTGACTTTCAGGTAGTCTAATAATTACTAGATTGTCTCTCCTGCATATATTTTGGAGGTCAGTTATTTTTTCAATCAGATATTTCATATTTTCATCTTTTTTAAAATTCTTTTGATTTAATTTTATTGTTTCTTGGTGTCTCATGAAGTCATTAGGTTCTATTTGCCCAATTCTAATTTTTAAAGACTGATTTTCTTTCATTACTTTTTGATCTTCTATTTCCATTTGGTGGATTCTCATTTAAATGGAATTCTATCTTCACTGGATATTTTTATCTCTTTTTTCTAGTAAGTAAATCCTGGATTTTTTTTATAACTCATTTCTTCATCAGATTTTTGTACCTCTTTCCCATTTGACCAATCTTGCTTTTCAAGCTATTTTCTTTATGCATTATTTTAATTTCTTTTTTGTATTTTCTTTCCACTTTCCTTCCATCTCTCTTATTTGATTTTTGAATTCCTACTTGAGCTCTTTCAGTGCCTGAGACCAATTCCCATATTTCTTTGAAGTTTTACATGTGGCTACTTTGCTCTCACTGTTCCCTCCTGAAATTTTTGCTCCTGCCCTTTTTTGTCTCCATAAAATTTCCCATTATTAGATGTTTCTTTTGTTGTTTGCTCATTTCCTTACCCTTTTCCCCCTATGTGCTAGGAGTTCTGAAAACTGTTGATTCTGTTTCCTCTGCTGATGATTTATTGGACTTAGACCATTGTGAGCTATTTTGCCTTGGAGCTAGTTGCTTCACTACAGTCCATATTATGAAAGGGCCAAGCATTATGGACTTTAAGGCCTTACTGTGGGCTGGTGGCAGTGGTTGGTTCTTCAAGGGGTTGATGAGGGAAGCATTGCTGTTGGCTTGGGCATGGTTCCAGGATCCCAATAGAGGTCCATGTCTAGGCATAGAACCAGGTGTAGTAGGTTGGGGATGGTTGGCCAGTGCTCCTATGTGTGCAATTTTATTTCCAGTTCCCCCCTTATCCTATGAAAATTGAATGTCTCTGCTTACTCTTCAAGTTGTGTTCTGTAGGAGAGCCCCATGATCTTGTCTTGTTAGATATCTGACTTCACTTGTTTTGAGGCACTATTTTGAGGTTGATTTGAAAGGATCTTCAGAGCAATACCAGCTTTCATTTACTCAGCTGCCATTTTAATTCCCAAGGATGGAGATCTGAAGGAATATAAATTGAGGAAAAGATAAACAAACTGGTACACAAATAGGATAGAATACTGTTCTACTGAACTCTTATGAAGTTAATGAGTTAATGACTAACTGGGATTTCAGTGATGAACCATATTATACTCGTGGGTACAGAGGTACAAGACTCAGAATGCAGAATATAAATTTTTGGCATAGCCAAGGTAGGCTTTTGATTTGACTATGTAATGAAATAGAAATTTTTCATCATGCTCAAAATTGGGAGTACATGGGTGGGTTTTTATATGGGAGAAT
Source organism: Gracilinanus agilis (assembly GCF_016433145.1). Taxonomy (NCBI): domain Eukaryota; kingdom Metazoa; phylum Chordata; class Mammalia; order Didelphimorphia; family Didelphidae; genus Gracilinanus; species Gracilinanus agilis. The sequence goes on from NC_058130.1 coordinate 531,223,392, forward strand.
TTTTCTTCAAAAGGAAGAAGTAGGCTATTAAATAAAATATCTTAATACAATAAAAATATAGATCTATGAAAATTATTACAAACAAGCTTCAAAGAAGGGATAGAAGATATATTTATGACTACGTTTCAGAAGCAATAGATCCACAGGTATAGACCACTGCATGTATTTTCATTTTTTAAATGTATTATCAGCTTAACTTTTCCCTCCTTCTTTCATTTTTCTTTCTAAAAATGTTATATTGGACATCTCTCAGAAAGGAATAAGAGGGAGGACTTCTGGGGTAGATTTAATAAATCTAAATACAAAGTGCATGAGGTCTTTCCTGATCATATTTACTTCATCCAGCTTCTAGTACCCTTCTCTAGAAGGTTATTTTGTGTTTCTTTACACCTATCTATTTACATATTTATATTCTCAGCTGTAATGTGAGCTCTTTGAGAGCAGAAGTGGATTAGTTTGCTATTGAATTTCTTTCATTTCAACAAGAACCTGGAACAGAGTAGCTATTTAATAAATACCTGTAGATTGATTGAATTCTCTGAGTTAAGCAGGGAAAAATGACAGCTACAAGGGAATGGTCATGGATTTTGTAAGGACCCCTTCCACAATTCCCTAAATCATAGCCCAGTTATTAAAAGTATTTTTTAAAATATCTTACTTCTTTTTAGCTAGAGAGATCCAGAATCTTTGAGTATAACTTATTAGCTAAAATTAATTATCTTAAAAAGCCTGTGTAAAATAAACACAATCTCCATGAGCTATGCCACAATTGATTAATAGAGGGACTTTTTGAAGCAATTGACCTTACATAATATGAGGAGGCTTTTCCATCTCAGAATTAGATTGAAGAATCTAAAGATTTTGGATGAATCAAGCCAGTATATCTACTAGGATAACTAAATATTCAAAAATACATTAAATCAGGGAGGGAATGACCACGGCTTTGGCTGTAATATTTTCTCTTTCTATCGATTGTCTTTTGAAATTAAAAAAGCCCACTTAAAAGATAATGAAAAGTGTCAGGGATGGATGCTATTTCATATTTGGCAAGAGCATCGTATATATATATATATAAAACATTCAAATGGAGAAGGGAAGATGGAGAGAAATCCTCCAAAAATATTGATAGACTAACTAAATTTTGCAGCTGCCATCCAAAAGGCAATATTAAAAATGGCCATTTAAAAATACCATCCTGAATTTGTGGGAAAGATGTTATGCAATTAGTATGAATTCTGCCTTTAACAACAATCTCAATCTTCAAGAATTGACTCTAATGCAAGCAATTTATGATTTCCCTAAAGACAGCTATAAGTCATAGGTTTTTTTCCAATGGCTTAAAAATGAAATTTAATACTGTAATCTGGGCCCTATAATAGGTGTTATGAACTAGAATTAACTAAGAGATGACTATTTGTATCCCTAAAGCAGAAGAAATTACAATCTCAGTATTAACTTTCTTTCCCCCTCTCTGTGTAATTCTATTTGCTTTCATTTTTAGTTCAACGGTATGTGTTTGGAGTCTTACTCTTTCTTTGGAAGAGCAACTTAGTATATAAATCACCCCTCTATGGAGTTCCTTGTACTGCAGTCTATTACTCATGTTTATTTTGTTTGTTCTTTAGCCATAATTTATAAACATTCTTGAGCTCATGAAAATGTTTACAGTAAGTGCATTATTATTGAAATTTGAAAATACCTCCCAAAATTGTGAATTTGGAGTTCATACTTTTCTTCTTTTAATAAGTAATTATTTTACACATCTTAACTAGACAAAGCTAATAACCATATACTCTAAAAAGCAATTGCCACACCCTCATGATGTGCAAGAGGGTTTATATTTGTTTTACTTGACTTTAGAGGGTAGATACAAGTGAGTCTAGGTTACAAGGAGGAAAATACCTGCCCAATAGAAATGCAAAAACTTCCTGAGTATTTTCTTTAATCCCTTACCTTCCTTTATAATATCAATGCTGTATATTGGTTCCAAGGCAGAAGAGTGGTAAGGGCTAGGCAATGGAGGTTAAGTGACCTGCCCAGAGTCACACAGCTAGGAAGTGTCTGAAGTCAGATTTGAATGTGGAATCTTCTGTCTCTAGACCTGGCTCTCAATCCACTGAGTTACCCAGCTGGCCCCTTTCCTGAATATTACAGAATGTGATTATTCAAAAGAATGGTTTCCCTATAAGTAAATATATTCTAAAACTGTGTGATCAAATTGTGGCCAATGATACAATTTTCTGTTATTAGTGATTCTATATTGTGAAAATTAAAAGAAAAATTTGTTTTATCATAAATGGATATTAATTGGTATTACTTTAATAACATTTAAAAACATAGTCTATTTACCCCATGTTGATCATTTGGACTATATGATTTGTGACTTTCAAATTTTTAACAGAAAATAAATTATTGAAATAATTAAAATGCATACTCAAGATTGGGCTCAGAAGACAAAGAGTAATAAAATATAACATCAAAATCACAGATGAATTTTGTTCTTTATAAATCATAAACTTGGAATTATTACATGATACTGTCTTAAAACTTTAATGTTTGCAAGCAACCAAAAACTTAAGTGATTGTAAGTGATGGTCATTTACAAACATTAATCTAATCTCAGTATTGGATTGAGGAACATTTCTCAGTAGTAAGTTTTAAAGCATTCAGCTACTAAGACTTAACTCTATACCTGTCTTCTAGTAGACCACTGAAACAATTCTCCAAAGAAATGTTTTAGAAATATTGTTACCATTATGTACACTAAGGAGACAAAAATCACTTATGGACCTTTATGGCAGATGTTATTTCTCAATAGACAGGATCCCAGGCAGCATATTTGAAATGTAAGAATATTTCTTCTAAGTAGTAAAACAAATAAAATATCCTGAAATCAGGTAAGAGAAGATGAGGGGAAATAAAGAAAAATTAAAGTGTCCAAAAAAAACCATCCATTTCAAAACATTTAGTGGGCAGTTCTTTCATTCTATCAAGTCTGAGTTCAGTGCTATTTCCAGATTGTTCCAGATCATGGCATTGCTGAGAATAGCTATGTTTTCACAGATAATATCCAATATTGCTGTTATTGTTTACAATGTTCTCCCAGTTCTTCTTATTTCACTCTGCATCAGTTCCTGCAGATCTTTCCAGCTTTTTCTGAAATCATCTTGCTTATTATTTCTTCTAGTCCAATATTACTCCATTTCCAACATGTACCACAATTTGTTTAGCCATTTGATGGACATCCTCTCAATTTTCAATTCTTTGCTACCAAAAAAAAGAGCAGATATGAATATTTTTGTACAAGTATGCCCCTTCCCCATTTTTTATTATGTCTTTGGGATAGAGACCCAGTAGTGGCATTGACAGATAAAAGGGTATGCACAGTTGTATGCCCTTTGGGAATAGTTCCAAATTGTCATCCAGAATGGCTGGATTCATTTACAACCCTACCAACAATGCATTAGTGTCCCAATTTTGCACATTCCCTACAAAATTTATCACTTTCCTTTATTGACATTTTTACCAATCTGATAGGTGTAAAGTGGTACCTCAGTGTTGTTTTAATTTGCATTTCTCTAATCAAGAGTGACAGAACATTTTTTTTCATATGATTATTGATGGCTTTGATTTCTTCATATAAAAATTGCTTGTTCATATCCTTTAACCATTTGTCATTTGGGGAATGGCTTGTATTCTTATAAATTTGACCTAGTTCTTCATAAGTTTAAGAAATTAGAACTTTATCATAAACATTTGTTATATTAATTTTTCCCATTGTGTTGTTTCCCTACTAATCTTGGTTAGATTAGTTTTATTTGTACAAAAGCTTTTGAATTTAATATAATCAAAATTATTCACTTTATATCTTATAATGTTCTCTATCTCATGTTTGGTCATAAATACTTCCCTTCTTTAAAGATCTGCCAGGTAAACTATTCTGTGTTCTTCTAATTTAGTTACGGTGTCACTTTATATTTAAACCACATATCCATTTTGACCATATCTTGGTATAGAGTGGGAGATACTGGTTTATACCTAGCTTCGGCCATACAATTTTACAATTTTCCAAGTAGTTTTTGTTAAAGAGTAAGTTCTTTTTCCAAAAGATGGGATCTTTGGATTTATCAAACATGAGGTTCCTAAGGTCATTTACCCCTTTATTTTATATATTTAATTTACTTCATTGATCTACCATTCTATTCTAATCCAGCACCAGATTGTTTTGATGATTATTGCTTTATCATACAGTTTGAGATCTGGTACTGCTAGGCCTCTTTCTTTCATATTTTTAGTTTCCTTGCTGTTGTAAGGGTGAAAAGGGGGTTTTATGGGTTCAATATATTAAAGATGGTCACCAGACGATTGAACTATTATCAATCCTCAATTAAGAATAATCTCAAATCAAATTGACTTTTATGGAAATTTATTTACATAAGAAGAGAGAGGAAGTCCAGAGATAAGAATCTATCTCACTAATTAATCTAGGTAGATATTAACCCTCAGCCAAGGGTTAAAGGGCCTGAGGCCTGGAGGTTAATGGAGCAAACTTCATTTACAGAGTCTATAAAAGGAAGTTTCTTAAATAGAAGTTCAGGAAGATTCAGTCTTTAAACTCCCCATGTGGAATAATCTCAGTCACAAACTGATATAATAATATAAATTAGTATTTTAATTAAAACCATGATGATAGAGATAAAATCATTAGACCATGCGCTTGTAAGAATTCACATTGCCTCAGCCATCTTTACCTTTCATATCGCCCGCGCCTCGTAGCTAAGAGACCAGTTCAAAGTCACTTCCCCCTATTTAAAACTGTCCCTTACCTTGAATATGTAATCCAAAACAGGAAACCCATTGGACCACGGGAAATGTAGTTTTAAGGTCCCCATGTGTCCATAGAAAAATATATATATACTTTAAATGGCATCTCCCAAATTCCAATTATACAATTCCCCCTGAGATCCAGGTTGGCCCTTTTTCTTTGCTGGATCTGTAAATATAGACAACTTCTAAATTCCAGGAATTTGTGGAATAAAAGAAATAGGTGAACGAATGGATAAAACTAGCCATATTGACAAAAAACCAATTTGGGGGCAGTCCCCTGTTGGCATAATAGTGAACATTTAAAACAATATATTCAACTTAATTTCAACTCCCCATAATTTCAATTAACTGCACCTCAAAGTTCAAATTTCGGTCTTCATGGTACAGTGAAGGCTTTTCAGGCATCATCATGGTGTCTTTACCAAACAGGTTCATCGTCTGGATTCTGGGGAGATGGCAAGATCCTTATCCTGAAATTACTTTCAAAGAATTTAAATTTTACATTATAGATTATAAAACATATATTTCCTTCTAAGAATTATACAATTCCCCCTGAAATTACTCCTAAAAGAGTCAAATATACATATATTTTTACATTATCGAATTTAAAAAAAAAAAAAAACCAAACAACTTAGTACACATCCCATCCCCCTGAGGTAAATTCTAAACACACCTTTTTTTCTTAAAGAGGGTACCTCAGGTCAGCTAAGGATGAGTGGCTGAGTCCTGGGGGTTGTATGCAATCATTTGGCAAAATACAAAGAATAAAATTCAAGAAAAAAGAAGAAAAAATTAATGTGAATGAAATGTAAAATGTGCAAAAAATGTAGGGAAAATAAACTTAGACCTTTGAATCAAGGCCTAATTAAAGTGAATTCAGCAGTTTGCAATTACCCATTTAGGGCCAGGACTGAAGGGAAATGTCTCTCTCTGATCTGATTTTCTATCAGCTTTTCAGGGAAGTGAGCCAAATAAATAACCAATCTTAGGTGCTGGCCTAGGAATNTTGTATCACTTCAAAACTACCAATAGTAAATGAGTCTCAATTTTCCCACATCCACTTCAACATTTGTCATTTTCCTTTTCTGACACAATAACTAATTTGATAGGTGTGAGTTTGTACCTCAGAGATTATTTAATTTCCATGTCTCTAATCAATAGTGATTTAGATCATTTGATACAACTACTGACAGCTTTGATTTTTCCTTCTGAAAATAGCTTGTTCATATAATTTGACCATTTATCAATTTTTAAATTACCTGTTTTTAAAAAATTTTGACTTAGTTCTCTACATATTTGAGAAATGAGACTTTTATCAAAGAAACTTGCTGTGACTTTGCCCCAGCCCTACAGTTTTCTGCTTTCTTCTAATGTTGGTTACATTTGTTTTCTCTGTGCAAAACCTTTTTTAAAAATTTCATATAATCAGAATTATGCATTTTATATCCTGTAATGGTCTTGATAATTTCAGTCAAAAATTCTGCTCTTTTCTATATACCTGATTATTAAAATATTTCATATTTTCCTAATTTATTTAATGTAATTACCTCTTTTCTAAATCTTTTATCCATTTTGCCTTCATGCTATATGATGTGAGATATTGGATTTTACCTCATTTTTGCCACAATACTTTCTAGTTTACTTAGCAGTTTTTGTTCAGATCTGACTTAAATAATATGAAAATTATTTTCCATTTGTGTAGATATGGTTCCTAATTTTTTTCTTGGTGGTAGATTCCCAAATATTTTATATTGTCTACAGTTAATATAAATAGAATTTTGCTTTCTATGCCTTCCTGCTGGACTCTGCTGTTAATATATAAAGATACTGAGGATTTATATAGGCTTATATTATAACTTGAAATTTTGTTGAAGTTGTAAACTATTTCAATGAATATTTTAGTTGATTATTTTGGATTACCCAAGCATGGATACTATTTGTCAGTTTAAGAAAAACTCTATACAGTAGTTATTTTTATTATTATATTTTGTCATTTTTTTCTTTTTTAACAAAGGAAGGTCATAAGTATTAATTATATTAGCCAAATATAGATTAGTTTAACAGGAAAAATGTAAAAGTTATAAATTACTGCTTTTTTTAACATGTTAATGCAATTAAAAAAACATTTCTGACATTCTGAGATCCATGTGGTCTCTGCCCTTCCTCCTCTTTTCCCTCTTCAAGACAGTAAGTAATATGAAATATATTTTACCTCTGTTATCATACAATACATTTCCATGTTCATTGTGTAATATGAAAAATATCACTTTATCACTTACCTTACAGAAAAATAATGGAAGTGTTAGGGATATTTTGAAACTCAGTATCTTTTAGTCTCTGCTTTGTTGTTGGTAAGGGCCAGCTACCTTTCAGTTGAAGTTGTTATGAGCTGAGAAGAACAGTTGGGCTTAGGCCTGTGTAATAGGATTGAGCATAGTAAAATTGACTAACAGTAACAAGCCTTGGAGACAAATGTAAACTAAAATTCTATTAAGCTTCAAAAGATATAAGGATAGGTAAAAGATTTAGTGGGAAAGGTCCCAAATACTAAAGGGGTACTAACTAAACCCACTCCCAAATGAAGACTTCTAAAGAAGTCACTTCTGTTTGCTTCCCAGGCCTGCTCACTCTTCTTAACTATTCTAAAAGCCAAAAATCTATTCTACATAATCTATTTCTACTATCTATCTGTCTATATATATATATGTATATATATATATATATATGTATATATATATATATATAATTCTTAAAGTACTGTCTCCAAGTATCCTTCTAGTTCACCACTCCAATGCCAGCCTTGTCAGGGTTGGGCTTGGTCAGCCATAGATGGCTTCCCAACCTAAGTAGGCCTAAAAGCCATGTCTTCACTCTGCAGGCTCACAAAAGTTAAAAGAAAAAGTCCTCTTTCTTATTTCTATTAATCAATTCCTCAGTCACTGCCAAGCTGTCACTTTCTTTCCAAACTGTCAATCTGGTATTCCTAATGTTTAAAAGGAAATTCCCAGAAAGTTAGAAAACCACCAGCCTTCTGAGCTCAGTTCATCTCCCAGAGACCCTGACAGTTGGTGAATCCATCCCTTATCAGTACCTCAGAATTCAGCAGAAACTTTGGCTCCAAGTTCCAAGCTGGGCCTAAGACCCTGAGACAATATCCCTCATTCTATCCTTAGGCACTAAGCTCTTTTAATTAACCCCAAATCTATAATATTCACAATAGAGGAAATGAAATGAAGACTGGTATGCTTTAATATACATTCAGATCCTATCAGTTTCTTTTATGATGGTGGATAGTCTCTTTCATCACAAGTATCTTGGAGTTCTCCAGGGTACTTGCATTGCTGAGATATTTAAGTCATTTACAGTTGATCATTGTATTTTAGTTCTTTTATTATGTAAAATGTTCTCCTCATCTACTCACTTCACTTTGAATCACTTTGTGTAATTATTTTCAGGTTGGTGTTTATTATCCTTTTGTTCATCATTTCTCATGGAATAATATTCTCTTAAATTAAAATTAACATTCCACAAATTGTTCAGAAATTCCTCAATTGATAGATATCCCTTCAATTTCCTGTTCTTCAATACTCCAAAAATGCTATAAATATTTTTGTACAATTCTCTTTGATTTTTTGAGATACATGCACAATATTATGACTCTATTGTCATGCTTCCAAATTTCACTCAAGAATGGATGGATTAGTGCTAATTACTACTACCAGTATATTACTGGAGAGAGTTACATGCTGAGATGGCAGAGTAATGGATGCTTTACTCAAACAAAGACCACATACTCACCAAACTAAATTGCTTCAAACAAAGAAAGCAGGAGGGACATGTCTCAATGGGGGTAAGCAGGGAGAATAGACCAGGGAGTGAATCAACTGTGGGAATTAGCAAAATGTGAACCAACATGATGCTATGTGGTCAGATACAATAAAACATGATAGTAGGGAACAGACTCAACATAAGCAACCTATCCCAAAGTAGCCAAGGAGCCTAGTGTCAACAAGCTCAAACAGTTCCATATGTCCTGAGGAAGTAAAGAGGCAGGGCTGAGGGCAAACCTACCCTAAGCCACTTGACCACTCTGAATGGAGGAGTCCATGCACTTAAATTTCCATATAGCCTCAGAGTATATTCCATATAGCTGCAGACCAGCCCAACCTAAAAGACAGGGAACCTGGCAGCACAGGAGAAATCTATATAGACAAAACAGCTATAAGCTTGCCCACAGAAGTCTAGCAAGGTCATTTCTCAAAAGGCAACTTGTGGGACACAAAGTCAGCCAGGCCCACCCCAGGCACTAGAGAAGATTACTCTGCAACCATGGAACATTGATCCCTATACTTCAGGAGCAGAACAAAATCTCAACAGAAAGATAAAATAAGAACAATAAATTAATAACTAGGAAAATGAGCAAAAGACATAGAAAAAGTATGACCTTAGAAAGTTAATTTAGTGACCAAGAAGATTTAAAAAATGAGCTCAGAGGAGGACAAAGACAACAATGCCAAAAAAGAAACATGAAATTTCAAATACAAGTGTTAAAGGATGCCAATCCCTAAACATCAATGGCTAAGAGAAAACACTGACTGAAAAAAAAAAACTTCCTAAGGAATAGAATGGACCAAATAGAAATAGGAACAAAAATAAATGAATAAAAAATAAACAGTTCTCCTTAAAAAGAATTGGTCAAATGGAAAAGGAAACACAAAAACTCAAAAACATAATAATTCTTTAAAATTAAATTTAGCAAATGGTAGCTAATGAATACATAAGACATCAAGAAAGAATAAGACAAAATAAAAACAATGAGAAAGTAGAAGAAAATATGAGATACTTCAATGGAAAAACAACTCACCTAAAAGGTAAATCCAGGAGAAATAATCTAAAAATCATCAGAATTCCTGAAATCCATATGTAGAAAAGGAGCCTATACACCATATTATTTTAATATCATTAAGGGAGGCTGTCCAGATATCCTACAAAATTCAGAACTCCCAGATCAAAGAAAAAGCAATGCAAAAAGCCAGAAATAAAGATTTCACATATTGTGGCTCCTCGGTTAGGTTTACACATTACCTAGGAGCTTCTACATCAAAGCCCTGCAAGACATAGAATATGATATTCATAAAGTGAAAGTGTCTAGAATTATAGCCAAGAAATACATATCCAGCAAAACTGAGCATAATCCTCCAGGTGAAAAAAAATTGACACAATGAAATAGAGGACTTCTATGCATTCCTGACCCCCCACAAAATAATACCAAAACTGAAAAGAAAATTTGATGATGAACTTTGAAACTCAAGAGAAGTGTAAAAAGTAAAGTGAAAATTTAAGGGTTTCAATAATTATTAATTGATATTATTCCTACATAGGAGGATGATACGATATTTTTAATACTGGAAATACCTAAGGTATTGCAGTACGTAAGAAACTATTTAATGTCGAACTAAAAATGGTAGCTACAGCAATAAAAAAAAGGAAAATGAATTCATGGAATTAGAATAGACAATGAGGAAATAAAGTTATCGTTATTTGCAGGTGATATGAGAAAGCACCCCCAAGAACAGACCAAAGAATTTAATGAAATGATTCACAATGTTAGCATAGTTGCATGATATAAAATAAATTCACATTAATCACCAGCATTTCTATTTACCACCCACGAAGTCCAACAGAAAGAGAAATTCCCAAATAAAATAACTGTAGACAGTATGAAATATCTGGAAAATATGAAAGAAAGGGGCCTAATCATATCTGATTTCAAAATGTATTATAAAAGAGAAATGCCAAAATGGATATTTCATCTGGAAATGAAGGGTGATATCATAAATTAATTAGGGGTACATAGAATAATTTATCTGTCAGACTTATTGATAAAGGAAGAATTTATGACTAAACCAGACATAGAGAACATCTTAAGAAGCAAAATTCATTATTTTGATTACATAAAATTAAAAAGATTTTGAAAATAGAAGCTATGCAACCAAGATATTAGAAGAGAAACCAGAAAAGGGGGTGGAGTTATGTCTCTGATGAAGGCCTCATTTCTTAAATATATAGAGAACTAAATAAAATTAATAATACAAAACATTTCTCAACTAATAAATTGTTAAAGATATAAAAAGGCAGTTCTCAGAGGAAGAAATTAATACTTTCTTTAGACATATGAGAATATGTTTCAAATCACTACTGATTAGAAAATTTCAAATTAAAATAACTCTTAGATATCTCACACCTACTAGACTGGCTAATATGACCAAAGAGATAAATGTTGGAGGGGCTGTGGAAAATTTGGAATGATAACAAACTGTTGGTGGAATCATGAACCAATAGAACCATTCTAGAGAAAAATATGGAACTAAAGCCAAAGGGTCATCAAACTATGCATACACTTTTACCCAGAAATAGCACTTTGGGGTCAGTATCTCCAGAGAACAGAAATGGGAGGGGGGGAAGATCTATGTGTACAAAATTATTTTTAACAATCTTTTTTTTTTTATTAACCCTTAACTTCTGTGTATTGGTTCATAGGTGGAAGAGTGGTAAGGGTGGGCAATGGAGTGACTTGTCAGGGTCACACAGCTGGGAAGTGTCTGAGGCTGGATTTGAACCTAGGACCTCCCATCTCTAGGCCTGACTCTCAATCCACTGAGCTACCCAGCTGCCCCCTACCAGTCTTTTTTATAGTGGTGAAGAATTGGAAACTGAGGGGATATTCAGCATTTGTGGAATTGTTAAACAAGGTGTGTTATGTGGATGTAATGGAATACTATTTTCTCATGAGAAATGACTAACAAGAGTTCAGAAAAACCTGGAAAGACATATGAACTAATGTGAAGTGAAATAAACAAAAGCAAGCAATTACTGTATACATCAAGAGAAACACTGAACCCTGAGCAATTGTGAAGGACTAAATTATTATCATCAATTCAAGGATTCAAGATAAGTCCAAAGAACACATGAATGAAAAATGCTATCCATAGACAAAGACTGAGCAGTTGGAGTCTCATTGCAAATCAAAACATGTTATTTTTCACTTTATTTTCATCATGACTTTTTTATTGTATGTATGATGTGTCTTCTTTCATGACAGGAGGAATATGGAAAGCATTGCATGAACATTTCTATAAATGATATCATATATACTACCTTAGGGGAAGGGAAGGAAGGAATTTTTCACAAGAGTATGTCTATATCTCTTCTTTCCCTTTATATTATTCTCTCTTGTAAAATAGTTCTTCATATTCTTAGTCCTTCCTCTGCTCCATATTTTAGATGCTAAATGCTTGTAGGATAAAGCATATGTTTTAACTCTCTTCATATCTGCAGGATCCACTACAACATTTTTATAAACAAATAATAATTAACCATTTTGTTATGTGGTATTTACTAAGTGCCACAGGTTGTCAGGTGATGTTGATACCAGCACATGTTATAAAAATAGGTAAATAAGGTAATCTGAGTTGGTCAACGAAGGCAATTGGGTGTGAGGAAAGATAATGGGGTATTATAAGTGATTATAAGATGATTGGAAGAGGAAAGAAGGTACAGGAAGGTATGTAGGAGATAAAGGAAATGGGGTAGGTAGGAGAGGGCAGCTCAAACAGGTTTATTACCAGACGCTTGAGACAGAGGATACAAGGAGGAAATTAGAGCCAGTAAGAAATATTTAGATTTTGCCTGAAGGGTTTCTCTTGTTAGTTTCAAAGTCTCTTGAGGGAGGAGTTGAGAGGGCCCCTCCGTGCCAGTCAAACTGATGCCTGGAGGAAGTCCGTGGGTAGATACTTCCTGCCAAGATGGATGCCAAGTTCTTTCAAGAAATAAAAGAAAATGATTCCTTCCCCTTGAGCCCTTGTCTTAATTTTTGACACAATGATTCACCAGAGGGTTTGAATAGGTAACAAGGGAATTTATTAATACCAGGGTCAGTCAGAAGGGGAGAGGGGTTTAGGATTTTCTAACTGTGGCTAGGGAGAGGGTGATAGTGGGGGATGGGTCATGGAGAGGTTTAGATAGAGAGAGTCTAGCTCTCCCAGGCAGGAAGATTTGACTGCCTTTTAAGTAAAGTCTTTATCAATTCTAGGGGTAACTTATTTGAGGGTACTCTAATTATCTAAAGAAACTAAATCCCACAATGTTCAATCACCAAGCCCTCCCTTCCAACAGGACCCAAAGGAAATTTAGGGAAGGGGAGGGATGGAGATGGGGGATTAGAGAGAGGTCCAGAGAAATGAGATAGGTCCAAATTTCCCCAAAATGAAATAAGCACAGGCCAAGGCCAAAGCAATTAGGCCAGAGCCAACAGGTTAAGCCAAAGCCAAAGCCTCCAGCCACAGCAAAAGCAGAAGGCAAAAGCCTCCTCAGTTGGAACTTTACCTCTATTTATAGCTTTAAGTTCTAATTGACTTTCTGAAGATTCTAAGATGTTTAACTGACTTTTTGTGACTGTTAGAAATTACAGAAGCAAAAGTTTCTGTTAGCCACCTTGCATTACACACATAAATATGTCAGTCCCTACTCTCCAGGAATATATTTTCCATTTTGCTAAGTGATAAGTAAAAATGGAAGTAAATACAAGATACATACAAAATATCTTAACTAGTTATGAAAAAATGTGTTTTTTTAATGAAGTAGTGGCTTAATATTTTTTTCTTTAAATAAGCTAAGGAGATTTGATTCAAACATGAATTAGTTTTCTATGTTCACAATTAGTGATGTAATTTTCAGTGTAAGATGGCCAACTTAATGGGTTTGTGGGTTTTAGAATTGGAGATCTTAGGGAATATATAACCCAAACCACTTATTTACAGATAAGGAAAATAAATCAAAAAGAGTTGAAATTATTTGCCTGACATGCTACATATAGTTACATATAGAAGGCAAGCGAGGGTTCAAAAGCAGGTATTTTATTACAAATTAAGAGTTCTTGGGGCAGAGTCAAGATAGGGGCTTAGGAGCAACAAAAGCCAAAACCTTTCCAACTAGCTTCCCATACCAGTATTTAAAAAGTGCTTCAAAAAAGACAGTAATCCAAAACCAACAATAAGACAGATGCACAGGATATTACTGCTGAATACAACTTAAAAGGTAAGCAGAGAGAGTAGACTTCCATGGTATGAGGGAGAGACCCAACACTCCTCCCCCACCTACTACACTGAGAGCTGCAATCAGATGCAGGTTAACTTTGGGATTCCTGGGCAGGAATGGCAACCAACACAGAGCACCTCAGATCCACCACACGAGGTCCAAGGTTTTGACAGCAGCTTGCAGAGAGGAACTTGGGGTCCATTTGGTTGGGCACCCCCAGCCTCCAAGGCAGCAGGCTACAGTAAAGATTTGAACTCATGGGAAATTAATATGGTAGGTCAGCTCAACCTGTCTGATCTAGTATACCAGCAAAGGAGAAAGAAGGCTAAAGATTCCCTCCAGGGCAGAGCACCTCAAACACCCTTTTCTAGTAATACAAAAGAAGAAATTTATAGACCACAGTGGGGGGGGAGTTAAAAAAAAGAATACAACAATTGAAAACATCTATGGAGATAAAGTCCAAAGAACGGAACCAACAGAGGTTTACAGGATCCAAGGAACTTCAAGCAAAACCTCAAAAAATCCAGGGAATTAAACTTAAACTCTGCAAGAATTCAAAAAGCAATTAAAAAATCAAATGAAGCAGTTTGAATAAGAATGGGAAAATGAAAAGAACAGTTTAAAAAGCAAAATAGGTCCTCTGGAAAAAGAGCAACAAGGACAAAAACAAGGAAGTAGTGTCTTCAAACTCAAAATTGACCAACTGGAAAATGAGACAAAAAACTTAACGAATGAAAAAAACAAAAAGACTTGAAAAGAAGAATGGTCCAATTGGAAAAGAGAATGAAAAAGGTCATGGAAGAAATTCAGTCTTTAAAAATTAAAATTAGGCAATTAGAAACTAATTACTAGACAAGACATCAAGAAATAATAAAATTTAATTTAAAAATTTTAAAAATAGAAGAAAATATGAAATACCCCATTGAATATACAAAAGACCTGGAAAATAGATCCAGGAGAGACAATTTAAGAATTAATGGACTACCTGAACATCATGACAAAACAAACAAAAAAGCTTAGACATCATACTACAAGAAATCATCCAATAAAACTGCCCTGATATTCTTGAACAAGAGGGTAAATAAATTTTGAATTTAAATAAAGATTGAAAAAATACACAGACCTTCTGCATTAAATCCTCAAATGACAACTCCCAGAAATGTTATAGATAACTTCAATAACTCCCAGGCCAAGGAGAAAATATTATGAATAGCTAGAAGGAAACAATTCAGATATCATGGACCCCAGTCAGTAGTATACAGCGTTATGATTAAAAATGATGAGGGCCGAAATCAAAAGGAAGAATAGTATTTTAATAAAAGCCATGCTGATAGAGATAAACTGACCACGGGCCTGTAAGAAACCTATTCCAACCTCACCTCAGCCATTTTACCTTCCTCTCTCCTCAAGCTCAGGTAACTAAAGAGGAAGTTCCAAGTCACTTCCCCCTAATTTCAAACAGTCCCTCACCTTGAATATGTCATCCAAAACCAGAAACCCATGAAACCCGTTGGACCACAGGAAATGTAGTTTTAAGGACCCCCACAGGTCTACAGAAGTTTGTCAAACACTATATTGATGTTCAATCCTTCCAAATAGAACCCCAGGTGATTTTAACTAACACAACAGGATCTGTCAGCCTCCACTCTGAAGGACCAGAAGGCCTAGAATATGATATTCTGGAAGGCAAGGGTGCAACCAAGAATCAACTACCCAGGAAAACTGACTACATTCTTTCAGGGCATAGTATGGTCAGTTAATAAAAAATGATTTCTAAGCATTCCAAAGAAAAGACCAAACTTAAACAAAATTTGATGCCCAAATACAAAATTTAAGAGAAGCATAAAAAGATAAATAAGAAAGGGGGAAAATTAAGGGATTTAATAAGGTAAAATGACTTATATTCCTATATGGAAAAATAATATCTATAACTCTTAAAAATTATTATCATCATCATAGTAGTTTGAAGAAGTATATAAGCTGTTTAGGATGATATGTCAAAAATTAAAAAAAAACTCAGATGAAAAAGAGGACAATACTAAGAGAAATGGGAAAAGAGGAGTAAAATGGGGCAAAATAAATCACATAAAATAGCACAGGTTGGGGTTAGGGTGGGGAGAAGACCAATACAATGGAAAAGAGGAAGAAGTTCATGTCAAGTAATACTTAAACCTTACTCTAGAAATGGCTCAGAGAGGGAAGAACAGCCAGATTCATTGTGGTATAGAATTGTAACTTACCCTATAGAGAAGTTGAAGAGGCCTAAAAAATGGGGTGAGGAGTGGGGAGTAATAAAAGGGAGGTGGAAGTGGGAGGGTGATCAAAGAGTCCTATAGTAAGAGGGCAATAAGAAGGGAGATGGTGGAACGGGGAGTAATATATGGGATGGGGAAGAGTGATGACTGACTCAAAGCAAAATGCTTGAGGGGAGGGAAAGAATGGAAGGAGAAAGGTCAGGATTAAAGGAGGAAGTCAAAATGGAGGGGTATACATACATGTTAATCATAACTGTGAATATAAATGGGATGAGCTCACCCATAAAACAGAAACATATAGCAGAATGGATTAAAATCCAGAATCCTACCATATCGTGTTTACAAGAAACATACTTGAGGTAGGTAAACACACATAGGGTAAAGGTAAGAGGATGGAGCAGAATCTGCTCTGTGCAACTGAGAAAAAGAAGGCAGGAGTAGCAATCACAATCTCAGAAAAATCTAAAGTAAAAATAGATTTTATTAAAAGAGATGAGGAAGATAATTACATCTTGATAAAAGGCAATATAAATAATGAAGAAATATCACTACTTAACATAGATACCCCAAATCGTATAGCATCCAGATTTTTAAAGGAGAAACTTAAGGAGCTTAAGGAGGAACTTGATAGTAAAACCATATTAGTGGAGGACCTCAACCTTCCCCTATCAGAAGTAGATAAATTTAACCAAAAATAAATAAGAAGGGAAGTGAATGAAATTTTAGAAAAATTACAGCTAATAGATATCTGGGGAAAATTAGATAGGGATAAAAAGGAATATATCTTCTTTTCAATAGCACAAGATACATATAAAGATTGACCATATCAAAGGGCATAAAATAATTGAAAATAAATGTAGAAAAGGAGAAATAATAAATGTATTTTTCAGATCATAATGCAATAAA
Source organism: Gracilinanus agilis (assembly GCF_016433145.1). NCBI lineage: Eukaryota > Metazoa > Chordata > Mammalia > Didelphimorphia > Didelphidae > Gracilinanus > Gracilinanus agilis. The sequence continues at coordinate 531,240,476 of NC_058130.1, forward strand.
AATCATAATAAGAGGCAGTACAGAGGCAAATTTAAAATTATTGGAAACAATCTAATCATTCAAAACTGGTGGATCAAAAAACAAATCATAGAAACAATTACTGATTTCATTGATGAGAATGACAATGAGGAGAAAACATATCAAAATCTATGGGATATAACCAAAGCAGTACTCAGGAGAAAATGCACATCCCTAAATGCCTATATCAACAAAATAGAGAGGGAGGAGATCAATGAATTGAGCATGTATCTTAAAAAAACTAGAAAAAGAACAAATTAAAAAGTCCAGGTAAAATCTGAAGTAGAAATCCTGAAAATCAAAGGAGAAATTAATAAAAACTGAAAGTAAAAGAACTTTTGAAAAATAAATAGAACTAGGAGCTGGTTCTTTGAAAAAATAAAATAAAATAGACAAAGTATTGGTTAATCTGATTTTTAAGAAATAAGAAGAGAATCAAATCAATAGTATAAAAAATGAAAAGGATAATCTCACTTCTAATGAAGTGGATATTAAGGCAATTATTAAGAGCTAGTTTGCCCAATTATGTGGCAACAAATATAACAATTTAGGTAAAATGGATCAGTATTTGCAAAAATATAAATTGCCTAGTTTAACAAAAGAGGAAATAGAATACCTGAATAATCCCATATAAGAAAAAGAAATTGAGAGCTAATATAAGAAAAATGACAGTCCTACCCAAATTAATTTACTTATTCAGTGCAATACCTATAAAACTATCAAAAACTTTTTAATAGAATTAGAAAAAAATTATAACAAAATTCATTTGGAAGAACAAAAGATCAAGAATATCAAGGGAAATGATGGGGGGGCGGGGAATGTGAAGGATGGGCAACTAGCAGTATCAGATCTTAAACGGTACTATAAAGCAGTGGTCATTGAAAAAATATTGTACTGGCTAAGAGACAGAAGGGTGGACCAATGGAATAGACAGTAGAAATGACCTCAGCAATCTAGAATTTGATAAACTCAAAGATCTCAACTATTGGGAGAAGAACTCACTATTTGACAAAAATTACTGGGAACATTGGAAAGCAGTATTGGAAAATCAGGTCTAAATCAACATCTCACACCCTATACCAAGATAAATGTAAAATGGGTAAATGACTTAAATATAAAGAATGAAATTTTAAATAATTTAGGTAAACATAGAATAGTATATCTGTCAGATCTGTGGGAAAGGAAGGAATTTAAGACCAAGCAAGAGATAATGTGTAGCCTCCAATAGTGAGAGTAGGCCCCAATAAAATCAAAGCAATGGACTGGCCAGAATCACTCCTCACATGAGGCCCCCAAACCCCTCCCTGATACACTTGGTAAATAACTAGCTGTTCTAGACAAACTCATTAAAGCTAAACATTTCCCTTAGAATCTGAATTAGATGACTACATATTTACCTGTGATTTATTATCCTATAGAAAACTCTGCTTAGAGCCACTGAGGTAATCTAAATCCATTGTCTCCCTCTTATAAATCATTGCTAACCATTGTCCCTGAAAAGGCCTAACTAATCCCCTAGCCTACATCATTTCCCCTATAAAGTGTATACCCCAACTCATTAAATTTTGTCATTGCACTAAGAGACTTTCCTGTGTGGCCCATAGATGGTATTGATCCTCCTGTAATACCAGAACCATTCTCTATATCCCGGTTGATGACCCACAACCAGTGTCACAAAGGGCTTTAAAAGAATGCCTGCCCTTTGATCCAACAATACCACTTATGGGTTTGTACCCTAAAGAGATAATAAGGAAAAAAGTACTCATACAAAAATATTTATTAGCATACTCTTTGTGGTAGCAAAAAATTGGAAAATGAGGAGGTGTCCTTCAACTGGGGAATGGCTGAACAAATTGTGTTATCTCATGGTCATGTCATACTATTGGGCTGAAAGGAATGGTGAAATGGAGGATTTCTATGTGAACTGGAAAGACTTCCAAGAATTGATGCAGAATGAAATGTGCAGAATCAAGAAAATACTGAACACAGAAACCAAAATACTATGGCACATTCAAATGTAACAGACTCTTCTACTAGTACAAATGCAATGATTCAGGACAAAACTGAGGAACTTATGAGAAAGAATGGTATCCACATCCAGAGAAAGAACTGTGGGAGTATAAAGTCAGAAGAAAAGCATATGTTTGATCACATGGTTTGATTAGGATATGATTAGGATATTAGCATTAAAAAAATCACTCTAATGCAAATATGGATAATATGGAAATAGGTTTTGGACAATGATACATTGTATAAAACAGTGGAATTGCTTGTCAGATCTGGGATGGGAAAGAAAGAGGAGTGAGAAAAATCATGAATCACATGACCATGGAAAAATATTCTTAATTAATTAATTAATTAAAAAAGACAAAAGAGATTGAATAAGCCTTCAAGGAATTCCCTAAGAAAAAAATGCCTGGGGCAAGATAGATTCACAAATGAATTCTATCAAACATTTAAAGAACAAATAATCCCCATACTCTACAAACTATCTTACAAAATAAACAAAGGAATCTTACAAAATTCTTTTTATGACACAAATATGGTACTGATTCCCAAGCCAGGAAGACCAAAAACAGAGAAAGAAAACTATAAGCCAATCTCTTTAATGAACATAGTTGTGAAATTCTTAAATTAAATACTTGCAAAGAGTTACAGTAAGTTATCATAAAATTATTCACTATGACTAGGTAGGATTTATACTAGGAATATAAAGCTGGTTTAATATTAGGAAAACCATCCACACAGTTGGCCATATCAACAACAGATCCAGAAAAAGCCTTTGACAAAATACAGCACCCATTCCTATTGAAAACCCTAGAGGGGGAGAGCTAGGTGGCTCAGTGATTGAGAACCAGGGCCAGAGTTTAAATCTGGCCTCAGATACTTTCTATCGATGTGACCCTGGGCAAGTCACTTAATCCCCATTTTATAGCCCTTACCACTCTTCTATCTCAGAACTAATACTGTATATTGGTTCTAAGACAGAAGAAAAGGATTATTTTATAAAAAAAACACACCAGAAAACATAAGAATAAAAGAGGCTTTCCTCAAAATAATAAAGAGCATTTGTTTAAAACCATTAGCAAGTATTATCAGCAATGGGGATAAACTAGAAGCCTTCTCAATAAGATCAGAAGTGAAGCAAGGATGCCTATTATCACCACTATTAATATTGTACTAGAAATGTTAGCAGTAATTAGAGAAGAAAATGAAATTAAACAGATTGAAATAGGCAATGAGGAAATTAAATCTTCAGTCTTTGCAGATGATATGATGTCTACTTAGAGAATCCTAGAAAATTAAGTAAAAAGCCAGTTGAAATAATTAACAACCAGCAAAGTTGCAGGATATAGTTGGAAAACAGTATGGGAAAAAATTGGGTTTAGATCAATATCCAGATCAATTCAAAATGGGAAAAAGACTGAAATATAAAGAGGGAAATTATAAATAAATTAGGGATACCTAGAATGATGTACCTGTCAAATCTATGGGAAAAGGAAGAATTTAAGATCAAGCAAGAGTTAAAGATCATTACAAGATGTAAAATAAATAATTTTGATTGTGTTAAATTAAAAAGGTTTTGTATAAACTAAACCAATGGAACCAAAATTAGAAGGGAATCAACAAACTTGGGAGGGGTGGTGGTGGAGATTTTATACAAAAATTCTCTGACAGAGGTCTAATTTCTTAAATATATATGGAACTAAGTCAAATGTATAAGAAATCAAGCCATTCCCCAATTGACAAATATTCAAGGAACATGAATAGTCAGCTTTCAGATGAAAAAAAAAATCAAAACTATCAATAATCACATGAAAAAATGTTCTAAATCACTCTTGATTAGAGAAAGACAAATCAAAACAACTCTGAAGTAGCACCTCACATCTAGAAGACTGGCCAATATAACAGTAAAGGAAAATAATAAATGTCTGAGAGGATGTGGCAAAATTGGGAGAATAATGATTGCTGGTGGAGTTGTGAATTTATCTAGCTGTTCTGGAAGGCAATTTGGAATTACGGCCAAAGGGCTTTAAAAGAATGCATGCTCTTTGATGTAGCAGTACCACCATTAATTTTGTACCACAAATAGATTAAAAATGTTTGTACAATAATATCCATAGCCTCATGTTTTGTGGTGGCAGAAAGCTGGAAAATGATTGGGGAATGGCTAAACAAATTGTGGTATGGGATGGTGATGGAATACTATTATGCTAAAAGGAAGGATGAACTTCTTGATTTCTATAAAAACTAGGAAGACTTTCATGAACTGATGTGGAGTGAAATGAGCAGAGCCAAGAGAATATTATACACAGTATCTGAAGCATTATGGGACAATTAAATGTAATAGATGTAGCTACTAATAGCAATGCAACAATCCAGGACAATCCCAAGGGATTTATGAGAAAGAATGCTATCCACATCAAAAGAAAGAATTATGGGAGTATAAACTCAGAAGAAAAACATAAGATTTATCACTTGTTTATATGGGTAGAAGATCTGGAGTTTTGGTTTTGGAAGATTACTTTATTACACAAATGAATGTGGAAATAGTTATTGAATGATAATAGATGTATAACATAATGGAATTGCTTGTCATCTCCAGGAGTGGGGAGGTAAGAGGGACGGGAGAGAACATACATCATGTAAACTTGGAAAAAAAACCTAAAAATAAATAATTTTTAAGTTCCTTCTCATGCAATAATGTACCTGAATTGTGAGAAGATTCAGTGGTCGGGGGGGAAGAAAGAAATATTACTAATAAACACTTAAATTTTCACTTTAGGCACCAAGGAACATTGGAGTTAGACACTTATGGAAACTAAAACTCATGAATGATGATGAGCAATTGACATGGGGTCTATCTCCAGAATGAGAAATTATTCAAAACAAAGATGAGAAGCCAAACAATTTTGACACTAATAATTCTTTCCTTTTTGATGGACTATTACTAAAATATTATAGACATATTCATCTTATTAAATTGTAATACTTCATGACATGAAGAAAGCATAGCAAGGGCTATACAATAGAAATTCCAATAAAAACAGAAGGGGATGCTTTAAAAACGACTTACCAAAGTTAACTGGCTATGGATTTTATGCCACAGGCCAAAGAATAAAAAGAGCAAAGTGCACACATGTGAGCACACACGCACACACACACCACCAACAGCAATAATTGGCTAAGTCCAATATTAGCCAACAATGTATCTAGTGGTTACTAAGAAAGGGACTAAATCTAATTGTAGCTGTAAGTCAACCAGAGAAAATTGAATTATAGGTTCATGCTACTGAGTATAGGGGAAATAAAGAAATATTGATTATAAGATTTAATTCAAAATTAACTTTGTATTCCCTAATAGAAAGAAGGCTTAGAGTCAGTCACCCTGAAAATATCCAAGAAGGATTACTTTTTTAATGGCAAAATTCAAGTCCCTTAGCCTAAGTTATCAAAATAAATCTAATATGTCCCATATAAATGCACACAGATACAGAAACATATATTTATCTACAATAGCACAGCAGAATACAAGATATAAAAATGAGTTATTGACAGTAAAAAGGCAAGAATTTGATAAGAGATCCAAGTCAAAGAAGTAACAGTAGCTATCACAGAGCTATTAAGCATCACATGGATGAAATTACCTATCTTTGGGAGATTAAGGAAGCCTTCTATATAGAAAGCTATTTTATACTATGATTTATAAATGATCAATTAATAAGTATACAGGGAATCCTTATGTGTCATATACATCATAAAATATACCAGACTAATGGCAGTTCCCCTCAACTCAGTTATGATCATTTTGAGGTACTTTGATAATATCTATATTCATATCCTACTCATAAAATCATCTTATAAATTTACTTAATAATCTCAATATCAATGAACTTTATAGCAATTCCAATTTATTCATAGATCATTATGGTAACAACTTCGACTTCATCTTATACAACTGAATGACTTATACTCAGAATTTTTATTCTCCAATCACACTCACCTATACTTCTATCTCTTCCTAGCCTTTCACTCACTTTAAATACAATCTTCACCTTTCTTATGACATATGGATTATTGGCCCTTCCCATTTTCTCTCAAATCATTATACCCACACACATGCATTCAATATGGTTAACTTCTTTCCTTACTGACTTTTTGAGCACTTTTCTTTCATTTTGTTCATTCACTTGTCATTGCCTGGGAATTCTTCATCACTTCCATTCTCAAACACTGGTTTTTCTTGGTTATTCCTTAGCCTTGGATGATGACAGTAATTAAATATTTATATTCCTTCCACTCCACTGAGGAAATGCTCTAATTTAAGTTAATTTTAACTATTATAAAATTGTGACATATAATCTTATCTGAGTCTTCATTTGAAGCTCATAAATACTTATATTTTACTCTTCTTGTCTGGAAATATATTTCAAATGACAAATAATTTTTCTTCTCTCTTCATAACTCCAACTATCATTATTATTTATAATAGATATTTATGATTGATATATTAGGTTTTATTTCCCTGAGAAGAGAAAATCCAAAAAGAATGTTCTCATCTTCCTGACTACACATCTAAAAATTTCTCAACAGCATTATCAATTCTCTCTCGCTTTCTTCCCTTTTCAGAAGCATATTTCCACCATTCTGCAATGATTATAATTCATATACCTGTACCTTTGAACTAATCTCATCTAGGATCTCTTTTCTACATCATTTTTTGTCCCTTTTCATTTTCTTCTTTACACCAGAAGCATCACAGATTATATTGACTTCATTTTTTTTAAGTCCATGACTCCTCCCACATCCAATTTGGTTCAATTCAATACAGTTCAATTAAAAAACTTTAAAGCCTCTCTTTTTGAAGGACATTCATTAATTAAAGATTAAAAAGGTTGGTCTTAATCTCTAAACAGTTTAATCTAATGAGGTAAAGATGTAGCCTGTGCATAAATGAGCTGCAGCATAGGGTAGAACATCATAGTGGCAAAGGACTAGTGAAATTGCTGGAAGAAATGTATTGAGGGAAAAATAACTTTCACTTGACAGAAAAATAAGAAAATATTTCTTTGAGGAGGTGGATTTGAAGATGGAACATTGGCGAGGATGTTCTTTACATGATAAAGAGCAGAGGGAATCTATTACAAGGGGACAGACAATAAAGAAAGGAGCAGAAAAAAACAGGTAGATTAAGAATGTCGTTAAAGAACAATTCAGATATTCTAGAATAGCATACATGAAGGGGGGAAAGATTCAAGGTAGACTATAGCCAGTTTTTCCAAGGTTTTAAATGTCGAGACAGAAATTTCATAATCTCATAGGAAATAAAGGGCCAAAGAATGATTTTCAGATGAATGATATTGGTTGTAGTAGCTCTTTAGGAAAATTATTTTGTTAATATTCTAGAGGAAGAAATGAAATCAGGAAATATTAGGCTATGTAAGACTATCTAAAAACCTATTATCATTTTCTGAGTAAGAATATATGAAGGACTAAACTGTTTAGGTAATTATAGTGGAAGAAGAAATGTGAATGCAGATAAGAGGTATTTGAGAAGCAGAAAAAAGACATGAAAACTAATCTAATTTGTGGGATGAGCAAATTTAAAAAGTCTCTTTCCCATTCTTTCTTCAACCACATCTGATCTTTCTTCCTCTCCCTTATTCTACTGCAACTCATTTTTTTTAAATATTACTAACCTCTGAAGTGTCAAGAAAAATTTTTGTTTTTTTTTATTTTTTACTCCCATGTTTCCTGAGATTTTTTTGCTTTTATTCTGAGCCAGTGTAAGCTGTGTCCTAAACATGCAGAACTGCAAAAGAAGGGGGGAAATAATACTGGAAGAGATGAAATGTGCTTCACACTTGGAACATGTTCCAAGACCATTCAGTATGAACAAGCTGAAGATTGCAGGGAATTGTGTGTATTAAGTGTTTGGGGGAGTGATGCAAAGAATTCCCAAAAGTTTCTAACCAGAATTAATCATGTCAGAATCCTATGACACTGTATGAGATCACCTGTCATAAAGGCAGATATCTAACTGTAGACTATAAAACCAAAATCAGTAATCTGCTCATCACTACAATATTAATGTTTTACTACTCATAATGCTTCAGGAAAACTAAATGGTAAAATGAACTAGCAACATTAATCTTTGGTGAATTACCAAGAGCATGACATTTATTCCTTTCGGTTATTTGATATTTAATGGCTAATGATATTAGTTAAATCATTTAACTTCTCTGAACTTGTTTCATAATATATGTAAAATAATTACATACTATATTGATTATACTATATTAACCCTCTCTCTTTCTCTCTCTTCCCCTTATCTTCTATTCACATATTTGTGTCTGATTCTGTCCTTGTCTCTTTCTCACTCTCACTCTCTCTATTATTCCCTTTCTCCTCTTTCTGTCTCTCTACATCTGTGCCTGTCCATTTATGTCCAATATTTGTTTGGAACCCAAAAAGAGAAAACAACAACAATAAGCCATCTCCAAACTAATATTTAATCCAAGGCAGAAAATAACAAAAATAAAATAGAATGACATTCCATATGACTACTGAATTTGTCCTTGAATGTACTAATATTACATTATCTGAAGATTCCTGAAATATCTTAAAGAATGAGAAGATAAAATCTTACTAATGTTGAACATTTGCCATATTGCATGTATTTAGCAGAGAAATATATTTACTACATATATATTTAAAGTAAAATTATAGTTAAAATATAATGTATCCAGTGTGTAGCACCAATTCTTAACATGCTGGCCACTTAGTAGATAATTTTAAAATAACTGTTATAAATTAAAACCAATTATATAGTATATTTAAGAGGAGGGAAGTTTGTTTACAGAGAAAATTGTTTGTTTAATGTAGATTTCAGTACTTTTAAAATTCAACAGAGATTTTAATTTGTGTGTGTGTGTGTGTGTGTGTGTGTGTGTGTGTGTGTGTGTGCACATTTTAAATTACACAGCTTGGGGGAAAGTCTATTGTCAGACTTTTGGGGAAGGGTTTAAGTGATTTTAATTAAGTGCCTGAATTCTGTTTTGTTTTCCATTAATTTGATTAATTAAGGAATTGCACATTATTATTTCCTTTTCTAATGTATTCATTGTCACATATAAATTTTTAAAGAGAAAAAAGTAACTAAAGAATATTGGTATGGAAAGCTATACATCTTGCTGCTTGCTAATTATAGTGTCTTGGACCACATATTTCATCTCTTAGAGATTCTTTCCTTAAGATGTAAAAGTAATACATATAAAAAAGTTGTGAAATTCAAATAAAAGCATACATTCAAAGTGCTTCATATAATATTAAAGTGCTACATATATGTAATAATATTACCTCAATAGGGAAAGTTTTCAATACATTTCAATAATTTCTACTTTATTAACTTTTTTCAGTAATAAAACATTTTGATATATGGAAGTGATAGATATAGAGACAAATCAGCTGAGCCACAAGAGAGGTTTCTGTGCATTCTTGTCCCCACTGTAATTTTATTTAATTTTGTTCTTTATCACATTAACTATCACCCAGGCTATATCTCCAAAGGCCAAGGGCAATGATGCATTGAGACAATTCACCCTCCAAAGACAAGGAAGTGATGCTTGGAAAATCAAAGAAAGAGAGAATAAAACAAAATAAAGAGGTATTGACAGTATGGGAGGTGGCAGTAGGGGAGAAGCATCTGGAATGTAAAAGGTTTCAAATCAAGTGTTCTATTCTTTATTCCACATAATTAAAGAAAGAAGATTCATTAAAAAAGCTTCAGAAAAGCATGTCTACATACATATAGAATGTGATAAAGTGAAAATTTGATCCAAAGATATAGGTAATGTTGGCCATATAAAAATATTTTTGAATGCAAATCACCTTCTACCTCCGGGTCTACCAATAGGACTGTATAGTTATGTATAATCTCCCACTTCACACTCCATAGGCCTATATAGACATAGCTATTCCAGATATTTGATAACTCTCCATTTATTAATCTAAGAAAGGTTATTTTGCACTAACTTTCCTGTTTTCCCCACAAATTTTCAGCAATTTTAATAACAGTCAGCTGTAATGAGGTCTCATATCATAGAGAACTAACTCTTTTAAGAATGTTCAACAGCTCATTTACCCGGGTGCTATAAAACATAATCATGAATCATTAAAATTAAACTAGACTTGTCAGGATAAATGAGCGATGCACATTTCGCAATATAATTTCCCCCCCAACTGCTCACAAAACTTTCAGTATTTTAGCAATTTGTAAAGGAATGCAATTGATGATGACTACAAGTCACACAATCTCATGATTGATTGGTTTGGGGGTCAAAATGGTGATCTGTAATGATACTTTGCTGACTCCTGTGAGGAGGCAAGAAAGGATGGGTTTCAAGGTCAAGGAATAACTTGAACCATTTTGTAGTATTTCATGGCAAAAGTAGTCAGAATCTTGGCAGACACAGACAGTGAATCATTTATGGAAGCAAAAGATGGTTAGGGGTCAGAATGAGTAGTCCAGTTCAAACTGCAGTCCTTTCAATACTCATATCACTGTACATTTTTGCTTTGTAAAAATGGATGGCCAGTCCCCTGCCTTCTTGTCCCAATGATAATTCATTAAGCCTTTTTTACAGTCTTAAAACTTTTTTAATGAAATTTTTTATCCTATTTCCCATACAAACAATTATTATTGAACATTTTGAATACAGTCCTTAAAATGGGCATATAGATGTGTGCATAAAATATTAATGAATCATAATATTCATTAAAGCCAGTAAAATCTTTGGTCTACTAGCCCAAAGCATCTTTGAAGCATAAATTCTCAAGATATCTGTCCATGTTTCCACCAAGTGTTACAGGTTTGGGAAGCACTGTATTCAATTGCTTAGAGTTCTTTTAAATGTGAGAAGTTCAGAAGGCAGGCATTCTCTGTGATATTTGCAAGAACACAGTTCCTACTAAGAAAAAGAATTTTCCCCAATAGCATTATAGACTATCATACTAATAACAGTGTATCTCACATTATCTTATAGAAAGCTTAAAGAGATCTGAGCCCTTTCCTACTTCCCCATCAACACCCCTGATACACACACATCATTAAGAAAGACCCATATGTGACCTGGGAGATCATTTAATTTTACTTTTTAAAAGAAGGAAATTGGGTTTTAAAGAGATGGAAGACTTTCTAAGGTTACAAATCCTTATATTTGCAGAGCTCAGATCAAAGCCTATGTTTCCTATCTCTTTCTATACAATTATTTCCACTTTACTTATTAAGTTTTCTTCTGAGAAAAATCTTACACTTAACATCTCTCAATCTTTTTAGACATAGGTGGTAGACAGAAGTTACCATTATCCTTAATTTTGGGACAAGAACTATAATCTTATTAGTAAAGGTACCATTATAAAGAAACATCTTTACTAATGCAAGGAGAGGGGATGGGGGAAGAGAAAAAGAAAGGCACAGACACATAGAGGCAGAGAAAGAGATTTGTGAACTCCTGAGAAGACTTGTACTATAATAATAAGTAGATTAAGTGACTTGTCCAGGATCATACAGACAGCAGTTATCAGATCCAGGATTTTAAATTTGTTCTTTCTGACTCTATTGCCAATATTCTATGCACTATACCAGTGGTTCCCAAACTTTTTCAGCCTACTGCCCTCTTTCCAGAAAAAATATTACTTAGCCCCCTGGAAATTATTTTTTTTAAATGTTAATAGCAATTAATAGGAAAGATAAATGGACCAGTGGCTCTCACCACTTCCCTGGATCGCTGCAGCACCCACCAGAGGGCAGTGGCACCCACTTTGGGAATCACTGCACTATACCATAATGCAACTCATTGAAAGAAAGACAATCTGTGATTTGTGTTTTCTCATGCAATGGTATTCAAAAATATTTCTAGTTATTTTAATTTTCTAATTTAGTCACAAGAGTAAAACCAAGTATATGTGAAGTCATAGGAAATAAGTAAATAATTACCAGGCTATAAGGCTAGAACCAGAGACCAAGTTACCTAAGTTGAATTCCAACAGAAATTTTATTGTGGAGATGCAAATAGGTACTGCAGTGGAGAGAGTGCTTGAAGAACTGATGCTATGTTGGTAAGTCACTTAAACTTTTCCTCACTCAGGTACTTTATCTGTAAAACAGGATGAATGATAGAACCTCCCTCTCAGAGCAATTATGAGGATAAAATGAAATAATAATTGAAAGATAAAACATCTAATTTGGAAACAAATAATAATTGGAAGATAAAACATCTAATTTGGAAACAAATTGTATACTTATCAAATATCTAAATAAATTATATTCCATGAATAGAAGGGAATATTTCAGTGCAAAGAAACATGGAAAGACACATAGCTGAAATAAAGTGAAGTAAGCAGAGGTAAACACAATATACAGAATGATGAAAACAATAAAAATGGAATGAAAAATCACAAAAGAATCAAAGATGAATGCTTTGAAATTAAAAAGAACATTATTGCTTCTCACACTTTGAATTAAACTTTATTTTTCCTTACATTGAAACACTGTAACATTATAGGTTAAGTCAAAAACCATGTCACGAACAATTTGATTCAAGTTCTCATGGGAAATGAAAGACATTTTTCTAGGTGGGCTGGTGAGGCACCTGATAAAGGTATTGGAAATAAAGTAACTTTTAAAAGGTGTGTAAATAGAATTAGCTCGATCCCATTAATAGTCAAAAATCTACTCAACCCAGGCGTGCTAATGATGTCACTCTCACCTCCCTTAGTGGGGAGGGGAGACCCACACATGACAATAAGTAACAAATCAAGAATAAGGGACTGCCCTTTGGGCAGTCCAAATCAATGTAGAAACTGCCATTTGTCCATTTGAATTAGAGGTGGACCACAGGAAGTGATGAAAGACACTATCACTTTAAGTAAGTGAGTGAATTTCCTGTGGGGGCAGTTGCCGTCTTGAACTGGAAGAAGAAGCATCTCCTGAGACCACAGACAGCTTACACTCAATATTGTCACGTGGGTAAGTTAAGCTGACTTCCTTGGCCTAGCTGGGCCAATTCTAACCTCTGCCTATCTGGCTGTTGGGCCTTGTGGCTTACAGCTTCATTTATTTAGCCTTTTAACCTTCTCCCTCCGTCCAGGCTTTTGGCCTGGACTAGCCTCTCCTTTTCTCTTTATTCCTACTTTTACCTACCGATTGTAAATAAACTCTTCAACCTGATGCTGACTTGGGTCTGATTTAATTATGGAATCAACCTAAATTGTTGATTCCTGGCGGCCACATATTTTTAATATATATCTATAAATACCTAAATTTTCCCTCTTACAAAGGCAGCAGGAAATATTGAAGCAAGGAAAAATTCACATTGACAAAACCCAAGGGAAAATTAAGTTAATTATATAGATACCAAAGTGCAAGTAAAGAAAATACATTTTCCCCTGAATTACCTATATAAAAAAATAAAAAGCAGATTTTTTTGTCTATATCGTTCATGTATTTTTGGCTATTACTCTGTTATTTGGGCAAAATAACCAACTTGGGGTAGTAGTATTATGATTAATTCCTTTTTTAGTACTTTACTGGATTGATGATATCAACAATGCAGTTATTCCTTCTAGTGGTACAATTCACAACCTATCCATATGTCCTTATCTTTAAAACTTTTATTCATGTTTTCGCATATGCTTGAATAAAAGATTCACCCAACATGCTCAAAGGCTTGTCTAACACTTTTGAAATTATGTGGATATCAGTTAAATATTCTTGGTGTGCATTTGTTCTTCCTCACTTTTGTGTATCTCTTCTTTTTTTATAATCAAACATTTCTTGAAAGATATCTTTATGTCACTCCTTTTGTAGAAGCCCTTGATGGTAAACTGCCACAAAGTATATAGCTCTTTATGAACTTTCTATTACCAATGGTTCTTCAAAGATTGTACTGTTCCATTACTTATAAACATATAGTTAAAAATAGCTGTTTTCCTTTTCTTTTTTTTTCAGGAAACAACTTTGAGTTGTCCATTTTAAGTCTAGCTAAAATGAAAAGAATGCCTCCACCAATATGAAGGCTACAAAGTAAACCCAGAAAAATTAAGAACAATTTAATACAATAAAAAATCTAAAAAAACAAAATATACAGGGAAATCTCATTCAAAATATTTTAAAACATTTGAAAATCAAGCCAAAAAATCACACTAAATTGTTCTATAAAGTCAATTTTAAAATGTTCCTTAAATAAAGAACGAACTTAAATAAGTAAAAGAATGCTCTTGGCCCATGACTGGGTCATTCCAATATAAACAAAATACACTTCCAAAGTTAATTTATGTAATAATATTATACATACAAATCAAACTACCAAAAGGCTATTAGATAAAATCATTACAAAATTCAATTGGGGGAACAAAAATTCTAGAGTAGCAAAGGAAGTAATCAAGCAGAATTAAGAATGAAGAGAGAATAGTACTTCCAAGCATTAAATTACATTACAAAGCAACAATCATCAAAACTCCTTGGTACTAGACACAAGAGAATTATAAATAAATGAACTGAATTACCCAATGTTTATAAAATATGAAAAATAAATTACCTAGGAATGAACTCTCTATTTGATAAAACCTGTTTGAAAAATTGGAATGCAGTCTGGTAGGAATTACATTCAGACCTATTCTTACACCACATGTAACAAAAAAAAAAGTTCAAAATGGGTGTGTGACCTGAATATTAAAGATTATAACATGAAAATTTATATGATGAACTTCTCACATAACTATGAGTAAGATGTGCATTCTTAATGAAATAAAGGATAAATGCAATTACAAATGATCAAATAGTTTTATTACAACAAATCAAAAATCTATTTGTATAAATATATAGGAATGTGTATATATGTTTGTGTATGTGTAGTATAATATGGGAAGCAGCTGACTGGGGAGAATCATGTGTGCTTCAAATGTCTCTAGATCACTAACAGAAATTTAATTGACAAATGTTCATTACTTAGTTGTGAATCACATAGCAACAATCACTGAATAATCAATTTCTCAAGTAAATGAAGTACCATTAAGAGACAGAGAATATGAGTACAATACAACACATAATGAAATTGAACTTCTGTTCACAAAGTGACATAAAAGGTATTATTAAGAAAATATATGATCAAATACATAGAGAATAAATTATTTGGTGTTTTATTTGTACCCTACTCAAGAGATTTTTTTCTGTGTATCATTTTTACTCCAATTTTTATAATTTTTTATTCTCTAATTCCATTTGTTAGAGTTGAAATGTTGGTAAACATGTCATCAATAATAAAAATACTTCATTACACAAATTCTGAAAAAAAATTTTTTTTTTCGAATTTTGTCCTTAAATTCTCTTGAGGTGATTTAATGTAATCAGGTTTCATCTCAAGTTTTGAGTAGACTTTCCCTAAACCTTTTTAAAATATTAAATCATAGCTCATAATGTTTCTTATATCCTTCTCAATGGAGTTGACTTAGAGAAAGAATAATGACCAGGCTCATTGGGGTATAGAATATTATGTTATCCTATAGAGAGGTAGTATGGGAATAAGAATAGAGGTAGAAAATACAAGGGGTAATATAAAAGAGGAGGAATTGGAAGGAGATTAAGAACAAAACACTACGAGAAGGGACAGAGTGAAAGGAGAAAGTACAGGATAAAAAGGGGAAAATAAGGAGGAGAATACACAGATGGTAATCGTAACTGTTAATATAAGTTGCATGAGTTCACCAATAAAATAGAAGGAGATAGCAGAGTAGTTAAATAAGAAAATCCTAAGATATGTTATTTGCAAGAAACACTCTGAGGCAGGGAAACACACAAAGAGTAAAAGTAGGTGATGGAGAAGAAAAATTTGAGGTAAAAAAAGGAGTAGCAATCATGATCTCAGGCAAAGCTGAAGTAAAAATAGATCTGATTCAAAGAGATAAGGAAGTAATTTACATTTTGCTAAAAAGTACTATAGACAATGAAGTAATATCTATACTTAACATATATGCACCAAATGGTATAGCCTCCAAATCATTAAAAGAGAAATTAAATGAGCTTCAGAAGGAAATAATCAAAGTGTACTAGTGGGAGACCTCAAACTTCCCCTCTCAAAACTAGATAAATCTGACCCAAAAATAAAAAAAGAAAGAAGTAAATGAAGTGAATTAAGTTTTAGAAACCTTAGATTTAATGGATTCCTATAGAAAATGCATGAGGATAAAAAGGAATACAACTTCTTTTCAGCAGCAATAGTACATATACAAAAATGGGCCATGCACTAGGGCACAAAACCTTTATAACCAAAATGCAGAAAAGCAGATACAAAATTAAGTAACGAAGAAACTAAGTAATCTAATTCTAAATAAGTGGGTGATTCCAAAAACAATTATAGAAATAATCAATAATTTCATTAAAGAGAATGACAATGAAGAAATAATATATACAAATATACGGGATATATTCAAAGCTATATCCTTAGGTGAAAATTTATATCTCTGAATATTTATATTAAAAAAGTACAAAAAATGTGGATCAATGAATTGGGCATAGAAATAAAAAATAAGAAAAAGAACAATTAAAAGTATCAATTAAAGAATATAACAAATGGATTGGATTAAAGAAAGGAAATCAAGCAACCATGCATCTCTGAGGTAGAATCAGAACAAGTCCAGAAGAATCTGGAAGAAATAACTGTTAGGGAGGGGCCAGAGTGAGGAGGAGAATTCTAAAGGAGATTCCAACTGTTACAACGGTTCTCTCTGAACTTTGGCTGGGTGAGGGAGATGGGTGGTATTTGATCTAGTGAGAATCTGGGGCTCTTGAACCCCCAAAATAGAGGCTTTTTTTGAGTAACTCAACTGCTACAATTGATCTACATACTTCCTTCACCAACTGAGAAGATTTCGATATAGAAATTTTTTCCTCTTGGGCCATAGAGCCTAGAATCCTAGGGGAAGTGGGGTCATAGGACCTTTCAGTACCTGTTTGATCCATAACTATGTTATTCCCTCAGTTAGTTAATTAGTATAGTAGATAGGAATTACTGGGGCATGAGACAGTTACTGGATTGAGTTACAGGAGAGATCCAGTACTACTCTCCCCAGAGAGAAACTCATTGATATAGAAACTTGTCCCTTTGCCCTCCATCGTAAATTGCAAACCCCTTTCCCTGAGCCCCAAGTTTCTTTATCTCCAAATAAATCCGTGTTAGGTATATTGATTAGAGTTTAGAATAGGGATCTTGAGGGGGGAGGTGTTGTTGGGTGGCTGAAGGGAGGACAAGAACATTCTACTCCATCTTGAGGGAAAAATCATGTTGGGAAGGGGACAGGGGAGGCTTGACTGGGTTTTAGTGGCTCTGAACACAGGATAAAGGTCATTTAGGACTCAAAACAATTCTAACACCTTCCTTTATCATCTCCACAACAGCCCTTCCATTTTGGGGAGTTCCCTCATGAACTACATCCTCAAAACTCTTCCCAATAAGGGGGGGTTAAGACAGCAGCATTGGTCTTAGTATATATCTGTCAAGTGGGGGTCTCCAAAACACACCCCATTTATCTAATACCCCCCTCATACAAGACAAAATTGGAAATCCTAAAAATAAAAAGATGAATTAATACAATTGAAAATAAGACAACTATTGAACTAATAAATTAGACCAAGACTTGGTTTAGTGAATATATATTCACTAAATTCACTAAAATTACATATATATATATATATATATATATAGAGAGAGAGAGAGAGAGAGAGAGAGAGAGAGAGAGAGAACGTTGATTAATTTGATTTAAAAAAGGAAAGAGGAAAATCAAATTCCCAGTATTAAAAAATGGTGAACTTACCACCCATGATGAGGAAATAAAAGAAATCATTTGGAGCTATTTTGCCCAATTATATGACAATAAATCTGACAATTTAAGTGAAATGGATGAATATTTGAAAAAATTTAAATTGTACAGATTAAGAAAAGAGGAAAAAGAATACTTCAATAATCTTATTTCAGAAAAAGACATTGAATAAACCATCAATGAAACTCCCTAAGAAAAAATCAGCTGGGTAAAATGGATTCACAAGTGAATTCTATCAAATATTTTAAGAATTAATCCCAGTACTTTATAAACAATTTGGGGACATGGGCAAAGAAGGAGTGCTACCAAATTCTTTTTATTACACAAATATGGTGCTGATACCTAAGCCAGAAAGATAAAAAACACAGAAAGAAAATTATATACCTATTTCCTTTCCTGAATATAGATACATATATATTGAATAAAATACTAAAAAGGAGACTACAGTAATATATCAGAAGGATCATTCACTATGATCAGGTGGGATTTATGTTAGGAATGCAGGGATAGCTTGATATTAGGAAAACTATCAACATAATTGACAATGTCAATAGCAAAAGCCTTCAATTAAATACAATACCTATTCCAATTAAAAGCATTAGAAAACATAGGAATAAAGAGTGCTTTCCTTAACATAATAAGTAGTATCTATCTAAAATGATCAAAAAGTATCATCTTCAATGGAGATAAATTAAAAGCCTTCCCAATAAAATCAAGAGAAAAGCAAGAATGTACATTAACAGCACTATTATTTGATATTGTACTAGAAATGTTAGCTTTAGCAATAAGAGAAGAAACTACAAAATGGAAAATGGCAGGGTGAAATTCCTGCAAGATACAGGGTCAAGCCTCATGCAGAATTCCAGGGGATTCCCCTGGAGAACTCTGGGTGAGGGAACAGTTGGAAAGCAGTTAAACAGTTGATTCCTGGGGGTTGAAGTGAGCAGGTCACTCCACTTGCGGTTCCAGGTTTTGGTATTGCTTTGGAGGCCATCTGGAGCAAGAACCATCTTGGTTCTGCTCAGTAGTTTGCTTGTTTAGCTGAACTTGACCTTTCTAGCAACAGCACAATTGTTATTTAGTTATTTTAGCTATTAGAAGTGATAATTACAGGCTTGAGGGCACACTAGCAAAAAGTCTGCCACTCCCTCCTGGGGTGGGGTTCCGTGGGGAGGGGCAGTTTCTCCCTAACAGTTCTGGGCTTCCCAGATCTTATCCAAATCCTTGAAAACCCTTCCCTGCCTTCCCTTCCTCATTTATCAGTAAAAACTTCATCTTTTGGGAGCAGTGCCTGTTTATTATTCTGGGTATATTTACATCCAACTTCAGCTAAGTTTCCTTCAGCTGTCCAGGCCATACCAGTTAGATTTGTCTGTCCTTGATAACAGCAGGACATCAAGCTTCTCCTATTGTCCCTCAGTCAAACCTGTTGGGAATATAAGTAGAGAAAGTAAACATCTTTAGAGATTTGCCTTGCTGAGCCTTGCCAAAATACATCAGTCCTGCCTCCATTTCTAACTGATTTCCAACTGCTTGGTGGGAGGGGTGAGAGTAAGGAGAACCTACCCCTCCCTACTCACTCTAGCCTATGTGTGGGGGAGGAGTGAGTCCTGCAGGTTTCTAGTTTCAGGCCATCTCTTCAGCTTCCCCAAATATCTCTGTTAAGATCAACATAACAGAAACACAATCTGAAGGAATTAAATTAGGCAATGAGGAAACTAAACTATTATTCTTTGGAGATATTATGATGGTATACTTAGAGAAACCTAGAGAATCAACTATAAAACTAGTTGAAATAATTAATAACTTTAGTAAAGTTGCAGGATACAAAATAAACCCGCATAAATCATTAGCATCTCTATATATTTCCAACAAAGCCCAGGAGCAAGAGTTATAAAAAGAAATTCCATTTAAAATAGCTGTTCCATTTAAAATAGCTGTATACATGGGGGCAGCTGGGTAGCTCAGTGGGTTGAGAGCCAGACCTAGAGAGGGGAGGTCCTAGGTTCAAATCTGGCCTCAGAAACTTCCCAGCTGTGTGACCTGTTATGAGTAAGATTAGATTAGCTAGTTATTAGGTATTGATTATATATTGATTAGGAAGTACCTAGCAGGAAGGAGTTGGAGCTGGGAATTCCAGGTTGGAATGAAGGAGGAGGAAGTCTATGTGTGTTCTGTGTGTGGACTCCATTAGTGGTAGGCAAAAACTGTTGCCAGCCTGGGAGAACTCAGAGCAAAGGACACCTTGCATCCTGTTTTCCCCTGGGATCCTGTGTGGTGTGGCATTTAAGGAAAGAACAAGAGAAGAGGACAGTGCTTCAAGCAAAACCCTTACTGCTTAGTTCCTGA
>NC_058130.1:531265181-531297196 GCF_016433145.1 Gracilinanus agilis
GGTTCTATTTGGAAGGATTGAACATCAATATAGTGTTTGACAAACTTCTGTGGACCTGTGGGGGTCCTTAAAACTACATTTCCTGTGGTCCAACGGGTTTCATGGGTTTCTGGTTTTGGATGACATATTCAAGGTGAGGGACTGTTTGAAATTAGGGGGAAGTGACTTGGAACTTCCTCTTTAGTTACCTGAGCTTGAGGAGAGAGGAAGGTAAAATGGCTGAGGTGAGGTTGGAATAGGTTTCTTACAGGCCCGTGGTCAGTTTATCTCTATCAGCATGGCTTTTATTAAAATACTATTCTTCCTTTTGATTTCGGCCCTCATCATTTTTAATCATAACGCTGTATACTACTGACTGGGGTCCATGATATCTGAATTGTTTCCTTCTAGCTATTCATAATATTTTCTCCTTGGCCTGGGAGTTATTGAAGTTATCTATAACATTTCTGGGAGTTGTCATTTGAGGATTTAATGCAGAAGGTGTTCTGTGTATTTTTTCAATCTTTATTTAAATTCAAAATTTATTTACCCTCTTGTTCAAGAATATCAGGGCAGTTTTATTGGATGATTTCTTGTAGTATGATGTCTAAGCTTTTTTGTTTGTTTTGTCATGATGTTCAGGTAGTCCATTAATTCTTAAATTGTCTCTCCTGGATCTATTTTCCAGGTCTTTTGTATATTCAATGGGGTATTTCATATTTTCTTCTATTTTTAAAATTTTTAAATTAAATTTTATTATTTCTTGATGTCTTGTCTAGTAATTAGTTTCTAATTGCCTAATTTTAATTTTTAAAGACTGAATTTCTTCCATGACCTTTTTCATTCTCTTTTCCAATTGGACCATTCTTCTTTTCAAGTCTTTTTGTTTTTTTCATTCGTTAAGTTTTTTGTCTCATTTTCCAGTTGGTCAATTTTGAGTTTGAAGACACTACTTCCTTGTTTTTGTCCTTGTTGCTCTTTTTCCAGAGGACCTATTTTGCTTTTTAAACTGTTCTTTTCATTTTCCCATTCTTATTCAAACTGCTTCATTTGATTTTTTAATTGCTTTTTGAATTCTTGCAGAGTTTAAGTTTAATTCCCTGGATTTTTTGAGGTTTTGCTTGAAGTTCCTTGGATCCTGTAAACCTCTGTTGGTTCCGTTCTTTGGACTTTATCTCCATAGATGTTTTCAATTGTTGTATTCTTTTTTTTAACTCCCCCCCCCACTGTGGTCTATAAATTTCTTCTTTTGTTTTACTAGAACAGGGTGTTTGAGGTGCTCTGCCCTGGAGGGAATCTTTAGCCTTCTTTCTCCTTTGCTGGTATACTAGATCAGACAGGTTGAGCTGACCTACCATATTAATTTCCCATGAGTTCAAATCTTTACTGTAGCCTGCTGCCTTGGAGGCTGGGGGTGCCCAACCAAATGGACCCCAAGTTCCTCTCTGCAAGCTGCTGTCAAAACCTTGGACCTCGTGTGGTGGATCTGAGGTGCTCTGTGTTGGTTGCCATTCCTGCCCAGGAATCCCAAAGTTAACCTGCATCTGATTGCAGCTCTCAGTGTAGTAGGTGGGGGAGGAGTGTTGGGTCTCTCCCTCATACCATGGAAGTCTACTCTCTCTGCTTACCTTTTAAGTTGTATTCAGCAGTAATATCCTGTGCATCTGTCTTATTGTTGGTTTTGGATTACTGTCTTTTTTGAAGCACTTTTTAAATACTGGTATGGGAAGCTAGTTGGAAAGGTTTTGGCTTTTGTTGCTCCTAAGCCCCTATCTTGACTCTGCCCCAAGAACTCTTAATTTGTAATAAAATACCTGCTTTTGAACCCTCGCTTGCCTTCTATATGTAACTATATGTAGCATGTCAGGCAAATAATTTCAACTCTTTTTGATTTATTTTCCTTATCTGTAAATAAGTGGTTTGGGTTATATATTCCCTAAGATCTCCAATTCTAAAACCCACAAACCCATTAAGTTGGCCATCTTACACTGAAAATTACATCACTAATTGTGAACATAGAAAACTAATTCATGTTTGAATCAAATCTCCTTAGCTTATTTAAAGAAAAAAATATTAAGCCACTACTTCATTAAAAAAACACATTTTTTCATAACTAGTTAAGATATTTTGTATGTATCTTGTATTTACTTCCATTTTTACTTATCACTTAGCAAAATGGAAAATATATTCCTGGAGAGTAGGGACTGACATATTTATGTGTGTAATGCAAGGTGGCTAACAGAAACTTTTGCTTCTGTAATTTCTAACAGTCACAAAAAGTCAGTTAAACATCTTAGAATCTTCAGAAAGTCAATTAGAACTTAAAGCTATAAATAGAGGTAAAGTTCCAACTGAGGAGGCTTTTGCCTTCTGCTTTTGCTGTGGCTGGAGGCTTTGGCTTTGGCTTAACCTGTTGGCTCTGGCCTAATTGCTTTGGCCTTGGCCTGTGCTTATTTCATTTTGGGGAAATTTGGACCTATCTCATTTCTCTGGACCTCTCTCTAATCCCCCATCTCCATCCCTCCCCTTCCCTAAATTTCCTTTGGGTCCTGTTGGAAGGGAGGGCTTGGTGATTGAACATTGTGGGATTTAGTTTCTTTAGATAATTAGAGTACCCTCAAATAAGTTACCCCTAGAATTGATAAAGACTTTACTTAAAAGGCAGTCAAATCTTCCTGCCTGGGAGAGCTAGACTCTCTCTATCTAAACCTCTCCATGACCCATCCCCCACTATCACCCTCTCCCTAGCCACAGTTAGAAAATCCTAAACCCCTCTCCCCTTCTGACTGACCCTGGTATTAATAAATTCCCTTGTTACCTATTCAAACCCTCTGGTGAATCATTGTGTCAAAAATTAAGACAAGGGCTCAAGGGGAAGGAATCATTTTCTTTTATTTCTTGAAAGAACTTGGCATCCATCTTGGCAGGAAGTATCTACCCACGGACTTCCTCCAGGCATCAGTTTGACTGGCACGGAGGGGCCCTCTCAACTCCTCCCTCAAGAGACTTTGAAACTAACAAGAGAAACCCTTCAGGCAAAATCTAAATATTTCTTACTGGCTCTAATTTCCTCCTTGTATCCTCTGTCTCAAGCGTCTGGTAATAAACCTGTTTGAGCTGCCCTCTCCTACCTACCCCATTTCCTTTATCTCCTACATACCTTCCTGTACCTTCTTTCCTCTTCCAATCATCTTATAATCACTTATAATACCCCATTATCTTTCCTCACATCCAATTGCCTTCGTTGACCAACTCAGATTACCTTATTTACCTATTTTTATAACATGTGCTGGTATCAACATCACCTGACAACCTGTGGCACTTAGTAAATACCACATAACAAAATGGTTAATTATTATTTGTTTATAAAAATGTTGTAGTGGATCCTGCAGATATGAAGAGAGTTAAAACATATGCTTTATCCTACAAGCATTTAGCATCTAAAATATGGAGCAGAGGAAGGACTAAGAATATGAAGAACTATTTTACAAGAGAGAATAATATAAAGGGAAAGAAGAGATATAGACATACTCTTGTGAAAAATTCCTTCCTTCCCTTCCCCTAAGGTAGTATATATGATATCATTTATAGAAATGTTCATGCAATGCTTTCCATATTCCTCCTGTCATGAAAGAAGACACATCATACATACAATAAAAAAGTCATGATGAAAATAAAGTGAAAAATAACATGTTTTGATTTGCAATGAGACTCCAACTGCTCAGTCTTTGTCTATGGATAGCATTTTTCATTCATGTGTTCTTTGGACTTATCTTGAATCCTTGAATTGATGATAATAATTTAGTCCTTCACAATTGCTCAGGGTTCAGTGTTTCTCTTGATGTATACAGTAATTGCTTGCTTTTGTTTATTTCACTTCACATTAGTTCATATGTCTTTCCAGGTTTTTCTGAACTCTTGTTAGTCATTTCTCATGAGAAAATAGTATTCCATTACATCCACATAACACACCTTGTTTAACAATTCCACAAATGCTGAATATCCCCTCAGTTTCCAATTCTTCACCACTATAAAAAAGACTGGTAGGGGGCAGCTGGGTAGCTCAGTGGATTGAGAGTCAGGCCTAGAGATGGGAGGTCCTAGGTTCAAATCCAGCCTCAGACACTTCCCAGCTGTGTGACCCTGACAAGTCACTCCATTGCCCACCCTTACCACTCTTCCACCTATGAACCAATACACAGAAGTTAAGGGTTAATAAAAAAAAAAAGATTGTTAAAAATAATTTTGTACACATAGATCTTCCCCCCCTCCCATTTCTGTTCTCTGGAGATACTGACCCCAAAGTGCTATTTCTGGGTAAAAGTGTATGCATAGTTTGATGACCCTTTGGCTTTAGTTCCATATTTTTCTCTAGAATGGTTCTATTGGTTCATGATTCCACCAACAGTTTGTTATCATTCCAAATTTTCCACAGCCCCTCCAACATTTATCTCTTTGGTCATATTAGCCAGTCTAGTAGGTGTGAGATATCTAAGAGTTATTTTAATTTGAAATTTTCTAATCAGTAGTGATTTGAAACATATTCTCATATGTCTAAAGAAAGTATTAATTTCTTCCTCTGAGAACTGCCTTTTTATATCTTTAACAATTTATTAGTTGAGAAATGTTTTGTATTATTAATTTTATTTAGTTCTCTATATATTTAAGAAATGAGGCCTTCATCAGAGACATAACTCCACCCCCTTTTCTGGTTTCTCTTCTAATATCTTGGTTGCATAGCTTCTATTTTCAAAATCTTTTTAATTTTATGTAATCAAAATAATGAATTTTGCTTCTTAAGATGTTCTCTATGTCTGGTTTAGTCATAAATTCTTCCTTTATCAATAAGTCTGACAGATAAATTATTCTATGTACCCCTAATTAATTTATGATATCACCCTTCATTTCCAGATGAAATATCCATTTTGGCATTTCTCTTTTATAATACATTTTGAAATCAGATATGATTAGGCCCCTTTCTTTCATATTTTCCAGATATTTCATACTGTCTACAGTTATTTTATTTGGGAATTTCTCTTTCTGTTGGACTTCGTGGGTGGTAAATAGAAATGCTGGTGATTAATGTGAATTTATTTTATATCATGCAACTATGCTAACATTGTGAATCATTTCATTAAATTCTTTGGTCTGTTCTTGGGGGTGCTTTCTCATATCACCTGCAAATAACGATAACTTTATTTCCTCATTGTCTATTCTAATTCCATGAATTCATTTTCCTTTTTTTTATTGCTGTAGCTACCATTTTTAGTTCGACATTAAATAGTTTCTTACGTACTGCAATACCTTAGGTATTTCCAGTATTAAAAATATCGTATCATCCTCCTATGTAGGAATAATATCAATTAATAATTATTGAAACCCTTAAATTTTCACTTTACTTTTTACACTTCTCTTGAGTTTCAAAGTTCATCATCAAATTTTCTTTTCAGTTTTGGTATTATTTTGTGGGGGGTCAGGAATGCATAGAAGTCCTCTATTTCATTGTGTCAATTTTTTTTCACCTGGAGGATTATGCTCAGTTTTGCTGGATATGTATTTCTTGGCTATAATTCTAGACACTTTCACTTTATGAATATCATATTCTATGCCTTGCAGGGCTTTGATGTAGAAGCTCCTAGGTAATGTGTAAACCTAACCGAGGAGCCACAATATGTGAAATCTTTATTTCTGGCTTTTTGCATTGCTTTTTCTTTGATCTGGGAGTTCTGAATTTTGTAGGATATCTGGACAGCCTCCCTTAATGATATTAAAATAATATGGTGTATAGGCTCCTTTTCTACATATGGATTTCAGGAATTCTGATGATTTTTAGATTATTTCTCCTGGATTTACCTTTTAGGTGAGTTGTTTTTCCATTGAAGTATCTCATATTTTCTTCTACTTTCTCATTGTTTTTATTTTGTCTTATTCTTTCTTGATGTCTTATGTATTCATTAGCTACCATTTGCTAAATTTAATTTTAAAGAATTATTATGTTTTTGAGTTTTTGTGTTTCCTTTTCCATTTGACCAATTCTTTTTAAGGAGAACTGTTTATTTTTTATTCATTTATTTTTGTTCCTATTTCTATTTGGTCCATTCTATTCCTTAGGAAGTTTTTTTTTTTTTTTCAGTCAGTGTTTTCTCTTAGCCATTGATGTTTAGGGATTGGCATCCTTTAACACTTGTATTTGAAATTTCATGTTTCTTTTTTGGCATTGTTGTCTTTGTCCTCCTCTGAGCTCATTTTTTAAATCTTCTTGGTCACTAAATTAACTTTCTAAGGTCATACTTTTTCTATGTCTTTTGCTCATTTTCCTAGTTATTAATTTATTGTTCTTATTTTATCTTTCTGTTGAGATTTTGTTCTGCTCCTGAAGTATAGGGATCAATGTTCCATGGTTGCAGAGTAATCTTCTCTAGTGCCTGGGGTGGGCCTGGCTGACTTTGTGTCCCACAAGTTGCCTTTTGAGAAATGACCTTGCTAGACTTCTGTGGGCAAGCTTATAGCTGTTTTGTCTATATAGATTTCTCCTGTGCTGCCAGGTTCCCTGTCTTTTAGGTTGGGCTGGTCTGCAGCTATATGGAATATACTCTGAGGCTATATGGAAATTTAAGTGCATGGACTCCTCCATTCAGAGTGGTCAAGTGGCTTAGGGTAGGTTTGCCCTCAGCCCTGCCTCTTTACTTCCTCAGGACATATGGAACTGTTTGAGCTTGTTGACACTAGGCTCCTTGGCTACTTTGGGATAGGTTGCTTATGTTGAGTCTGTTCCCTACTATCATGTTTTATTGTATCTGACCACATAGCATCATGTTGGTTCACATTTTGCTAATTCCCACAGTTGATTCACTCCCTGGTCTATTCTCCCTGCTTACCCCCATTGAGACATGTCCCTCCTGCTTTCTTTGTTTGAAGCAATTTAGTTTGGTGAGTATGTGGTCTTTGTTTGAGTAAAGCATCCATTACTCTGCCATCTCAGCATGTAACTCTCTCCAGTAATATACTGGTAGTAGTAATTAGCACTAATCCATCCATTCTTGAGTGAAATTTGGAAGCATGACAATAGAGTCATAATATTGTGCATGTATCTCAAAAAATCAAAGAGAATTGTACAAAAATATTTATAGCATTTTTGGAGTA
Source organism: Gracilinanus agilis (assembly GCF_016433145.1). Classification (NCBI taxonomy): domain Eukaryota; kingdom Metazoa; phylum Chordata; class Mammalia; order Didelphimorphia; family Didelphidae; genus Gracilinanus; species Gracilinanus agilis. Next base: position 531,272,304 of record NC_058130.1, read on the forward strand.
TTGAAGAACAGGAAATTGAAGGGATATCTATCAATTGAGGAATTTCTGAACAATTTGTGGAATGTTAATTTTAATTTAAGAGAATATTATTCCATGAGAAATGATGAACAAAAGGATAATAAACACCAACCTGAAAATAATTACACAAAGTGATTCAAAGTGAAGTGAGTAGATGAGGAGAACATTTTACATAATAAAAGAACTAAAATACAATGATCAACTGTAAATGACTTAAATATCTCAGCAATGCAAGTACCCTGGAGAACTCCAAGATACTTGTGATGAAAGAGACTATCCACCATCATAAAAGAAACTGATAGGATCTGAATGTATATTAAAGCATACCAGTCTTCATTTCATTTCCTCTATTGTGAATATTATAGATTTGGGGTTAATTAAAAGAGCTTAGTGCCTAAGGATAGAATGAGGGATATTGTCTCAGGGTCTTAGGCCCAGCTTGGAACTTGGAGCCAAAGTTTCTGCTGAATTCTGAGGTACTGATAAGGGATGGATTCACCAACTGTCAGGGTCTCTGGGAGATGAACTGAGCTCAGAAGGCTGGTGGTTTTCTAACTTTCTGGGAATTTCCTTTTAAACATTAGGAATACCAGATTGACAGTTTGGAAAGAAAGTGACAGCTTGGCAGTGACTGAGGAATTGATTAATAGAAATAAGAAAGAGGACTTTTTCTTTTAACTTTTGTGAGCCTGCAGAGTGAAGACATGGCTTTTAGGCCTACTTAGGTTGGGAAGCCATCTATGGCTGACCAAGCCCAACCCTGACAAGGCTGGCATTGGAGTGGTGAACTAGAAGGATACTTGGAGACAGTACTTTAAGAATTATATATATATATATATACATATATATATATATATATACATATATATATATAGACAGATAGATAGTAGAAATAGATTATGTAGAATAGATTTTTGGCTTTTAGAATAGTTAAGAAGAGTGAGCAGGCCTGGGAAGCAAACAGAAGTGACTTCTTTAGAAGTCTTCATTTGGGAGTGGGTTTAGTTAGTACCCCTTTAGTATTTGGGACCTTTCCCACTAAATCTTTTACCTATCCTTATATCTTTTGAAGCTTAATAGAATTTTAGTTTACATTTGTCTCCAAGGCTTGTTACTGTTAGTCAATTTTACTATGCTCAATCCTATTACACAGGCCTAAGCCCAACTGTTCTTCTCAGCTCATAACAACTTCAACTGAAAGGTAGCTGGCCCTTACCAACAACAAAGCAGAGACTAAAAGATACTGAGTTTCAAAATATCCCTAACACTTCCATTATTTTTCTGTAAGGTAAGTGATAAAGTGATATTTTTCATATTACACAATGAACATGGAAATGTATTGTATGATAACAGAGGTAAAATATATTTCATATTACTTACTGTCTTGAAGAGGGAAAAGAGGAGGAAGGGCAGAGACCACATGGATCTCAGAATGTCAGAAATGTTTTTTTAATTGCATTAACATGTTAAAAAAAGCAGTAATTTATAACTTTTACATTTTTCCTGTTAAACTAATCTATATTGGCTAATATAATTAATACTTATGACCTTCCTTTGTTAAAAAAGAAAAAAATGACAAAATATAATAATAAAAATAACTACTGTATAGAGTTTTTCTTAAACTGACAAATAGTATCCATGCTTGGGTAATCCAAAATAATCAACTAAAATATTCATTGAAATAGTTTACAACTTCAACAAAATTTCAAGTTATAATATAAGCCTATATAAATCCTCAGTATCTTTATATATTAACAGCAGAGTCCAGCAGGAAGGCATAGAAAGCAAAATTCTATTTATATTAACTGTAGACAATATAAAATATTTGGGAATCTACCACCAAGAAAAAAATTAGGAACCATATCTACACAAATGGAAAATAATTTTCATATTATTTAAGTCAGATCTGAACAAAAACTGCTAAGTAAACTAGAAAGTATTGTGGCAAAAATGAGGTAAAATCCAATATCTCACATCATATAGCATGAAGGCAAAATGGATAAAAGATTTAGAAAAGAGGTAATTACATTAAATAAATTAGGAAATATGAAATATTTTAATAATCAGGTATATAGAAAAGAGCAGAATTTTTGACTGAAATTATCAAGACCATTACAGGATATAAAATGCATAATTCTGATTATATGAAATTTTTAAAAAAGGTTTTGCACAGAGAAAACAAATGTAACCAACATTAGAAGAAAGCAGAAAACTGTAGGGCTGGGGCAAAGTCACAGCAAGTTTCTTTGATAAAAGTCTCATTTCTCAAATATGTAGAGAACTAAGTCAAAATTTTTTAAAAACAGGTAATTTAAAAATTGATAAATGGTCAAATTATATGAACAAGCTATTTTCAGAAGGAAAAATCAAAGCTGTCAGTAGTTGTATCAAATGATCTAAATCACTATTGATTAGAGACATGGAAATTAAATAATCTCTGAGGTACAAACTCACACCTATCAAATTAGTTATTGTGTCAGAAAAGGAAAATGACAAATGTTGAAGTGGATGTGGGAAAATTGAGACTCATTTACTATTGGTAGTTTTGAAGTGATACAAACAATTTTGAGACTTATGCACAAAGAGGTATAAAATTATGTTTATACTTTGACACAACAATACCTCTATGAGTTATGTAGCTCAAAATTATTTTTAAAAATGAAAAAGTTATGTTTGTTCAAATATTTATAGCAGCTCTTTTGTTAATGACAAAAACTTGGAATAACAAGGAATATTCATCAATTGGGGAATGGCTAACAAGTTGTGGTATATGATTGTGATGAAATGCTATTCTGAAATAAGAAATGAGAAACACAATGTTTTCTAAAAAATCTATAAAAACTTCCATGAACTGATGCTAAATGAATCGAGCAGAATCAGGAGAATGTTGTAGAGGTTAACACCAATATTGTATGATGACTAATTGTGAATGATTTTTATATTTTCAGCAACATAATGATCTAAGACAGTCCCAAAAGATTCAGAATGAAAAATGCTATCCATCTCCACAGAAAGTATTGATGGACTCAGAATGCAGATTGAAACATACCTTTTTTTTTTTTTTTTACCTTTTTTTAAATCTGTGTTTCCTTTCAAAAGTGATTCCTATGGAAATGTATTTTTCAGGACTACACATGATTTGATCAGTATAAAATTACTTGAATTTTCAATGAGGGGGAGGAGAAGCAGGGAGGGAGAGAATTTGGAAATTAAAAATTTTAAAAAGCAAATGTTAAAAAAAGTGTCCATGTATTTTGAAAATATTGTTAAAATGAAAAAAGAGATTTTGGAAAATGCACAGGAATAAATGATCAAGGCAATGTATACATACTTTAATATCTTATTAATTTATGATGGATAAAGTATACAATGGATATATTTTCTCCCTTTGATAAACTGGAATATGGCAGCATTTACAAATAAATTGGAGAACTTGCTATAGTCTAATAGGAACTTACTCTCTACCTCAGAAAAGTTGTTGGTAGTCATACAAAATATTTCATTTTCTGTAACATTTTGTATGTAGCCTGTGTTAAAATCATTATCTGGGAAAAGATGGATGCCACTTTGAATGACAGGTCTAGCAGTTGAGAATCTTGGAATGTTCCCAGGTGCCATGAGCCAAGGGCAAAAAGCAGTTGGCCCCAGCCCTATAAATACCCCTAAGTGACAACACAAGGGAGCTCAGATTGGAGCAGGGTCTTGGGAAGGTGGGAGGTAAAGAATGAAAGGGTAGGCCTGAAACCTGTGACCTGTTTCCTACTGAGAGAGCTAGTGATCCATCAACATCTTTGTTAGTAGAGCTGAGAGAGTTTACTGATTCATCTATGAACATCCTCAAATACTCTTCCCTAATCTTTGGCTTGGCTGTGGCCAAGTCAGGTCAGAGTTAGTGAGAGGGTAAAGAACTTCCAGTGTCTACAAGCCTAAAGATCTCTAGGCCTTGATCAACAACTTAGATTAATAGTCAATCAATTAGCAATAGGGTTCCTAAATCCTCAATCCCGTTACCTTGTTTCCTTACCCCATCAATAGATTCAATATAGTGCTTACCAACAAGTACCTTTCCTAGGTGGTTATTATACCAAAGCCCTTGGGAAGGGGAGATCAATAGGAGTCAGATCACAATATTATCCAATTGCTAATTAATAGCCCTTATTAAAAACTAATCCAACCTCAGGTTGGGACCTAGAGAAATTAATCATCCATATAGCCTCTCAGGGTTCACTGCCTGGGCAAAAGGTTAGAAGGGGATAACTGACAAGCTTAGTCAACCAAACTTGTCAAGTAGGAGAGGCATAGATTATGTCAATAACATCTGTGAGAGGAGAGTATGCTTTCTATCTCATGAACTACAACCAGTTTAGGACAATATAATCCCTCCTCCCATCCATATTATCTGGAGATCCATCTATACAATCAATTCTCTAAAGATCCATATATATATGGATCTTTAGAGAATTGATATATATATATAATCCACCTTCTTTTCCTTCATCCCTTGAAAGTATTTTAGGCCTTGCAGAACTCCAAGTTTCCTTGAAATCTCAGTCAAATTCTACTTTTCACAAAACTCATCTTAAAAGACTCAATATAATATTATTGCTAGTAACTTTCCTCTTGGAAATAACATTGTAGTTCCTTTATATTTTATATTTATTAGTTTGTTTACATGTTCTTTATAGTCAATAGAATATAAGTTCCTTCAGTATAATAATTTGTATTTGTATCTTTGTATCTCCTGTGTCTAATGTATGGAAGGCACATAATGAATACTTGTTGAAAGAATGGATGATAATACAAATCCTTAGCAGAATATTTGCATTTCTTTGACAGTATAAATGTAGGAAAATGTTTATCTTCTACCATAAAATTAGAGAATTGACTCTATTATTGTTATCCTTTATACTTGAAGACAAAATGACATCACTATTCAGGATCACTGTATAGTGTGTTCACCTGTGGCTAATCAGACCAATACAGGCTCATAAAGCTCTCTTCCAAGTTAGAGATAAGTAGTCTATATGAACATTTTGGATGAACATGTCTCCAAATTTTCTGATCTCGTTTTTCTTTTGAATACCCCTTTGATGTGGGCATACCATTCTGTATGGTATCACAATCTATACTAAATTTCTTAAGAGAGATCTTGAGCATGTCCTTGTATCACTTGTCACTTCTGTGAGTATTTGCCTTTCGTGAATTCCCTGAGAAATAGTTTTTTAGGCAAATATACATTTGGTGTTTGAAAAATATGGTTAAGCCCTTTGAGTTGCGATAATATATTGGGTTTATAAATATATTGTTTATTATATACACATGTAACATGTAAAATGTTAAGGTACAGTTGAATTATACACATATATGTGCACTGTGTGTATATAGACAGATGTATGTGCATATGTATGTAAATACATATCAAATATTGGTAGCTTGGATACTGGTAAAATTGTCAAAATTGTGTCATTGATTAAATTGATGTGATTGCTATAAGAGAGTCTTCCTGGTATTAACCATTTGTTGTTGTTGGTAGATTATTTGATGTGCCAATTAATTTACAAATGCCAATATATATAATTAAAAAGTCAACCAATATAATGGCTTATACATCAATGAGCCTAATATATTATAATCATATATTATTTTATTGATTTGAATTATGAAGACCACATGTAAGGACTCAGTAATGTAGTCCAACACCTAATGATTCAATATCATGTTTTAGCCTGTTATTTTTCAGAATAAATTATTTGTAATTTCCTTATGTTGTTTCTGTGCAGATGAGGTGAAGAAGAAAAATGGAATAAAAGTAAAACAAGAAAGAATCTAGTGGCATTAAACCACTGCAAACCAAATTCACATTTATTTTGGTTCTTAAATAGATGAAAAAGACATGAACATTTTCCATTCAAAATAAAATCTAAGACATTTTTTAATGATATGTGAGGTCCAGGAGAATAATTCTCTAATATGTTGATCAGTGTTGTTCTTCTCTAATTGCATGTGTTCAATGGGTGAAGAAATTGGATCATGTTAGAGTTTCATCATTCTTTTTGAAGGCTACCATTTCTTTTTTTCTTTACTATTAACATCTCTATTTGATAAATAGCAAATACTAATAAACATTTAACATGTTACAGCAACCTGCAAGCATACTCTTAAGGTACACATCCCTTTTAGCTTTTAGAAGGCAAAGATATTCTTGAACATCATTTAATTATGAGTGATTTTGAATCCTTTCTATATTTTAGACCAGTAAAAAAGGAAAAGTGGTGATGAACTAATGCTTTTGCACGTGAGACTCATGTTTTTTAAACCAGAACTTAAATGAAGAAACAAATGTGGGATTCTATTGTTTTGTTTTTAGTGTTTTCCCTGTCATCATAAGCAAGCTTTAACTGCATTATTAGTAACTGTCAACAGCATGTTTTGAGAAGAATGCAAATATAGCAGGTGTTTTTTTTTTTTGGCTGAAAACAAAAAAGTTAAAAAAAATTGCCAGAAACAACTAATGCAGTTATGCATAAATTACAACAAATTAAAATGCATGCTAAGCTCTCAGTGAAGGTGAGTGCTTGACAGAAAAGGAGACAAATTGACCAATTACTGTTATTAGATCATTTGTCTGAAATCTACAGTGGTAATACCCTTCACAGTCTTCTAATTACTTTGATTCCTTAAATGTGATTTACCTAATAGATCTGAGCAATTAGATATGAGAAAACAAACCTTATGGTGTGCCTATTTCTGTGCTTTATTAGCATTTTTGAAAGATGTTACTTCAGCTTCAGATTGATCAATTTTTTTTGACATTTAGGTACTAAAGAGCACCATAATATTTTAGCTACATAAAAATTGATGATTTCTTTTATAAAGGAAATATACATAAAGATCATCCCTTCTTCTGATTTATGTTGTTGTTTTAATTGCATTTGTAAATCATGAAAATAAGCTCATGTGTGACTTCCTAGATTTGAAATGTATGTTTGTATTTTTCTCATATATATGTGTTTATTTACATACAAATATCTATGTTTGTCAAAAAATCTGTAGTTAAAATAATTATTCACAAGATCCAATGAGAGTTATATATATTTAAAAGCATTTGTTTGTGAAAGAATGGTGGCAAATATTAGATCCTTAAGAACTTGGAGACAAAGATATTTAGGTCATTGTTAAGCATCTATGACACCAAAGAGACGCTTGATACTTGGGACTCTCAGAGGAACTTGTTTTTTCTTTGTTTGTTTGTTTTAATTTTAATTTGTTTTAATTTTCATTTTGAATATGTTCCCAGTTAGATGTTTCATGTTTTTTCCCTCTTCCCCCAAACTCCCTAACCCCTCTTAGCTGATGCACAATTTCACTGGGTTTTACATGTATCATTGATTAATACCTAATTCCATATTATTGATACTTGGACTAGAGTTATCATTTAGTGTCTACATCCCCAATAATATCCCCATCAGCCCATGTGTTCAAGCAGTTGTTTTTCTTCTGTGTTTCTCCTCCCACAGTTCTTCCTCTGAATGTGGCTAGTTTTCTTTCTCATAAGTCCCTCAGCCTTGTTCTGGATTCTTGCATTGCTGTTAGTAGAGATGTCTGTTATGTTTGATTGTAACACAGTGTATCGATCTCTGTGTACAATGTTCTACTGGATCTGCTCCTTTCACTCGGTATCAATTCCTAGAGGTCATTCCAGTTCACATGGAATTCCTCCAGTTCATTATTCCTTTCTCAGAGGAAATTTTAAAACAAGATCATTTGAAAAATCAGGAGAAATGGAGACATAGTAGTTTGAGATTATAAGGATAAATTAGGAATTTGGGATATTTTTGTGTTTGGTAGTGAAGGACTGTCTAAATGACTGAAGCCCAGCTTGGAATATTGAGTCAGAGTTCAGGCTTGGAATTCTGAGGGACTTGAGGAATGGAGTCACCAAATGTCAAAGAGCTCTTGGAGTTTACCTGAGTTCTGAGAGACTGGTCCTTCCTGTTCTCTGGATCTTTTCTTAGGAAACTTGGAAAACCTGAGTGACAGTTTGGATAGGAGATAAAGTGTAAGTTGAAGAGTTAGTTCTCTGTGTTGCTAAATGTTAGAGGCAATTTTCTGAGGCCTATCAAGGTCCAGAACTTGACCTAGCATGCGTAGGCTGAGAACTTGGCTAGGCTGACAGTTGAAGAACTGAACTGAATTTTACTTGGAGGAAGTAATTTAAGATTTATGTATAAGTATATTAATTATTAGAAATAAGTTTATTTAGAATAGAATTTGGATTTACAATAGTATAAGTATATCAGAATAAACATGAATTTCAAGTGAAAAAGACCTTGTGAGAGGTCAGGGAAATGGGAGTGCGACAAGGTAGACCCTTTTTAACTTTAAGGATACTATCTTTAAACCTGTGTTTCATCTATCTTTACCTTTCATCAAAAACTATTAAACCTTATTAAACAGAGTTTTTTTTGTTTGTACCAGCTGCCTCCAGTGTTGTATCAATCAGTTTTTCTTAGGCAGGCCATACTATTACAAGACCCCGGCTTTATCTTAGCTGGCAATCAATTGGTTACTAACAATAGCAACCAACCCGTAAAGAAGATTAAAGTATAATTGTTTAGATCAGACTATATTTATGTGAAAAGTGTTTTGTAATCATGTTCACATATATCCTATGTTTGTCTTGGCAAGTGGATTAAATATAATTTATATATGTGCAGCCTTTATATTCATAAACATATATAGAATTTTATTTTGTCTAGAGTTGTTTTAAATGGAATTTCTCTTTATATCTCTTGCAGCTAAAATTTGTTGATAACATATAAAAATGCCAATAACTTATGTGAATGTATTTTATATCCTGCAACTTTATAAAAGTTATTAGTTGATCCAACTATGTCTTCAGTTGATTTTCTAGGATTCTCTAAGTTTACTATCATATCATTTACAAAGAGTGATAGTTAATTTCCTCTCTGTCTACTTTAATTGCTTAAATTTCTTTTTCTTTTATTGTTAAAACTATCATTTCTAATAGTAGTCATAATACTCATCCTTGCTTCACACCTGATCTCACTGGGAAGGTCTCTAACTTATCCCCGTTTCAAATATTTACTGATGGTTTTAGGTAGATAATACTTATTTTATGGAATAGCCCATTTTCCTATGCTTTTTAGTGTTTTATTTTTATTTTTTCCTAGTGTTTTTAATAGGAAAGAAAGTATTTTGTTGAAGTATTTTATGCATCTATTGAGATATACATGTGTTTCTGCTAGTTGGGTTATGGATATGAACAGTTATGCTGATAGTTTCCTTGCTATTTTATTTAAAATTTTTACATATACATTCATTAATAAAATTGATCTATAATTTTCTTCTTATGATTTTGCTTTTCCTGGCTTAGGTAAAAGTACCATATTTGTATCATAAAAATAATTCCTTAGAATAATTTCTCTGCCTCTTTTTTCAAATAGTTTACATAATATTGGATTTAATTGCTTCTTAAATCTTTGATAGAATTCACTTGTGAATCTAGCTGGCCCTGGGGATTTTTTCTTAGAGAGTTCATTGATGGTTTATTCAATTTCTTTCTCTAAAATGGAATTATTTAAGTATTCTATTTCCTCTTTTGTTAATCTTGGAAATTACCTATTTTACCTGGATTGTTAGATTTATTAGCATATCATGTGGCAAAATGGCTTCTAAAGATAATTTCCTCTTAAACTGCTCTTCATTGAGTTCATCCTACTCATTTTCATTAATGATGACCTAGTTTTCTCCTTTCTTTTAAAAATCAAATTAACTAATATTCTATCTTATTTGCTTTCCTCCCATAAACCCAACTCCTAGTTTTATTTATTAGTCCAATAGTTCTCCTGATTTTAATTTTATTAATTTCTCTTTTAATTTTTAAGATTTACAATTTAGTTTTTAATTGGGGATTTTAATTTGTTCATTTTCTTGTTTATTTAGTTGCATGTCCAAATCATTGATATGCTTTTTCTCTATTTTGTTAGTATGGACATTTAGAAAAGTAAATTTTCCCCTAAGTGCCACTTTGTCTTTGTCCCATAAATTTTGATATGTTATCACCTCATTATCATTCTCCTTAATGAAAGTATTGATTGTTTCAATAAATTGTTCTTTGACTCACCCCTTTTTTTAGCATTAAATTATTTAGGTTGCAATTAATTTTTGATTTATTCTTCCATAGAACCTTATTGATTATAATTTTATAGCCTAAAAATATAAAAACAGATGCATTTATTATTTCTGCTTTTCTGTATTTGGTTTTAGGGTTTTTATGCCCTAATACATTGTCAATTTTTTTGTGTAGGTACTGTGTACTGTTAAAAAGAACATATATTCCTTTCTATTCCCATTCAATCTTCTCCAGAGATAATTACTTTTAACTTTTCTAAAATTTCATTTACTTCCTTCACTTATTTATTGTTTATTTTTCGGTTTGATTTATCTGAAAGTGAAATTGGAGTCCCCCACTGGTATAATTTTACTGCTTATTTCTTTCTGAAGCTCATTTATTTCTCTAAAATTTTGGAGTTACAGTATTTATTCATATACGTTCAGTATTGATATTACTTCATTGTATACACTATCTTTTACCAAGAAGTAATTTCCTTTCTTATCTCTTGATCAGATATATTTTTGTTTTAGCTTTGTCTGAGATCATTATTGCTACTCCTGCTTTTTTTTTTTTACTTCAGATCATGTACAATAAATTCTACTCCAACCCCTTAACTTTACTCCTTATGTATCTGCCTATTTCTAATGTGCTGTAAGCAACATAGTAGGATTCTGTTTTTTAATCCACTCTGAAATATGCTTCATTTTTATGAGTTCATCCCTTTCACATTCACATTCATAAATACCAATCTGGTATTATTGTCCATCTCATTTCCCTCTTTTAATCTTTCACTTTCTCCTTTCACTCTGTCCCTCCTCATAAGTATTTAGCTTTTAATAATCATCCCTTACTTCCCCCAAACTCATATACACCTGCATCTTGTGTTATTCCCCTCCATACTTTTCTATAGAATAAGATAGGATTCTATCTGTGAATGAGTATGGTTGTTATTATACCTTTGAAAGAATTATGATGGGAATAAAGTTTAATAATTGCCAATCCCCAACTTAATCTTTCTTTCATACCTCATTAGGTGAGATGATTTATGCCATTCCACCTTTCCCTTCCCTTTTCTCCCATTGAAATCAATTATTTCACTCCTCAATTTTTTACATATCAGATCATCCCCATTAGTATACTCAAAACCCTATGTCTATGTATACTATTTTTTAACTACTCCAATACTGATAAAATTTTTAAGAATTACAGATGTCATCTGTAAACACAGGAATATTTCCAGTTTCACTTTATTGAATCCCTTAAGTTTTCACATTCTTATTTACCTGTTTAGGCTTCTCATATGTCTTATCTTTGGACATCAATTTTTTTTGTTACGTCTGATATTTTTATTAGGAATGCTTGGAAATATTTTATTTTATTAAATGACCTTTCCCCCTTAAATAATATATTCAATTTTTCCAGGTAGATGATTCTGATTAGTAAACAGATTTTTATTTGCTTTCCAGAATATCATAGACCAAGCCTTCTGATCCATTATGGTGGAGACTGCTAAATCTTATGTAATTTTTACATGGTATTTGAATTGTTTCTTTCAGGCTGTTTGCAGTATTTTCTCCTTAGTCAGTGGCTCTTGAATGTAGCTATAATATTCCTGAAAGTTGTCATTCAATGATTTATTTATGGGGGTGATCTGTGGATTTTTTCAATTTCTACTTTACCCTCTTGTTAAAAAATATTTGGGCAATTTTCCTTGATAATTTCTTATATCCTATTATGATATCCAGGCTTTTATTTTTAATCATGAATTTCAGTTAGTTCATTAATTCTTCTTGTGGGATCCATTTTGCAAGTCATTTGTTGTTTTCAATAATACATTTCATTTTTTCTTCTTTTGATTTGATTTTTATTGTTTTTTTGAAGTCTCACTGAGTCATTAGTTTCTGGTTGCCCAATTCCAATTTTTAAGGAATGATTTCTACTATGAGCTCTTGAACTTCCTTTTTCATTTGTCCAAATCTATTATTTCATTCTTGTACAGCTTTCATTTCTCTTTCCCAGTTTTCCCCTACCTCTCTTGATTTTTGAAATTATTTTGGAGTTCTCACATAGCCTACGACCAATTTATATTTTTCTTTGAAATTCTGCATATACCTGCTTTGCTTTCACAGTCCCCTTCTGAATCTTTAACTACTAGTATTCTTTTCTTTTCTATTCTATTTCTAAACCTTACAGCAATAAACTCTTATCTAATGGTTCTTCTGGTTTTACTATAACATTCATAGGAAAACAAGCAACATTTTATCCTTTCTTTTCCTGACTTCCTATACTTCAAATTATTTCTCTGCTGCTTTCTTTTCCTGGACCTTCCTTCAGAGTATAGTACCTACTAATTCTGAAATAACCAACTATCCAAATAGACTTCTTACCCTTCACACTATATATAAAGAAAACGCCCAAATGGACAATGAGTTAGATAGAAAGAGAGATATCATTAGAAAGTAGGGGAGCATGTATAATTTACCTATCAGAGCTATAGAGAAAATAAGAATTTATGGCCAAATTAGATAGTATCATGAGAAGCAAAAAGGATGGTTTTTATTATGTGAAATTAAAAAAAAAACTTTTGCAGAAGTAAAACTAGTGTAGACAAAATTAGAAGGGAAGTAGGAAACAAAAAGAATTGTTTAGTTTGTGCCCCATTTCTCATATATATTGGGAAGAGAGTAAAAATTATAAAAAAAGCAGTGATTATCAAATTTATAAATGGCCAAAGGACATGGACAGGCAGTTTTCTGAAAGAATAAATCAAAATTAAAACTATTCCTGTCGGGGGCAGCTGGGTAGCTCAGTGGATTGAGAGCCAGGCCTAGAGATGGGAGGTCCTAGGTTCAAATCTGGCCTCAGACACTTCCCAGCTGTGTGACCCTGGGCAAGTAACTTGACCCCCATTGCCTACCCTTACCACTCTTCTGCCTTGGAACCAATACACAGTATTGACTCTAAGACAGAAGGTAAGGGTTTAAAAACAAAAAACAAAAAACAAAAACAAAAAAAACTATTCCTGTTCATATAAAAAATATTCTAAATCACTATTATTTAGAGAAACAAAAACTGAAACAGCTTTGAGATACTACCTCACATCTATCAGAATGACTAATAGAACAGACAAGGGAAATTAAAACTGTGAGGGAGAATGTACAATATCTGGAACACTAATACACTGTTACTGGAGTTCTGTTCTGGCCCAATCATCTGGAGAACAATTAGGAATTATGTCCAAAGGTCTATAAACTTAGGTATACCCAATGACTCCAAAGTGCTAATATTAAATTTGCATCCTAAAGTGTTAAAAATGGGTAAGGAGGGAAGAATAGGCCCTATTTGTACAAAAATATTTAAAAATTCTTTTTGTTCTTAAAAAATAGAAAATAAGCAACAACATTGGAACTTAAAGAGAATACCAATTAGTTGGGAAATGATTGAATTAGTTGTGATATATGAATGTAGTAGAATATTTTTGTGCTATAATCAGTGATCAGAAAAACAGATTCAGAAAAACTTTTATGAATTGCTGCAAAGTGAAAAGAGTTGAACCAGGTGAACATTGTGCCTAATATAAACTATAATGAAGGATGATCAAGTATGAAAGGCTTAACTAGTATGATCATCATAATGTTTCAAGAAAATTCCAAAGGACTCAGGATGAAAAATGTTACCCACTTTCAGAAAGTGATCTAATGAACTCAGTGCACATCAACATATACCTTTAAAATTTTGATTATTTGTCTTATTATTTTTTTGTTTACTTTTGCAACATGGCTATTAGAGAAATATTCTTTGTTTGACTTCCTGTGTACAAAAAATTTCATATTGCTTGCCTCCTCAATGGGCAAAAGGAAAATAATTTTCAACTTAAATTTTTAAAAAGAATATTTTTAGACCTAGTTAGGAATTATTTATTTAAATAAAATATTTTTAAAGAATTAAAATATGCAAAAGAGATAAAGATACAATTATATATTTATAAGGTATGCTTCTCCCTATCTCTTCCAATAAGAAAGTTGTTAACTTCTTCACTTGTAGTAAGAACTTTATTTTAAAAATGTACATAAACCATCAAGGTGAAACTATGTTATCAATCTTCTTCTAACTAATCAGTTGCTGTGAAAATGACATTAAAAACCTAGTGGAAAGAAAGGAGGAAATAATTTCAAAATTTAGTGATATAGAAACTTTGAATCAAGTTTTCCATGTACCCTAAATTTGGGCAAAGTATATTCAAAACATTTGGAGAAAACAGATATGATCCTCTGCAATAAAATATTTTTGTTTTTTGGAAACAGCTTCTGTTCTCTAGGTTGGGAAATTCTCAAGAATGAATCCAAAACATGGCAATGGAAAAAAAAGCTTGATGGAGACCTCCAAAGAACCAAGATTTGGGTTGTTACAGAATTCAGGCATTTCCTAAGAAAAGAACAAAGCCTGAAAACTATACTCTAATTACTTTGACAAATTCCAAGAAAAAATGGAGAATATATCGTTAAAGATATGATTGGCAAATGCCTATAATATGATGTATTAGGGGCAGTTAGTTGGCTCAGTAAATAGAGAGTGAGTCCTAGAGACAAGGTCTCAGGTTTGAATCAGGCCTCAGAGACTTCCTAACTGTGTGACCCCAGGCCAATCACTTCTCCTTAATTGCCCAGCCCTTACCACTCTTCTGAGTTAGAGCTAATACTTAGTATAATTTCAAATGGAAGATAAGGGTTTAGAAATATAAAATAAAATGATGCAATTATTGCAAAGATCCATCATGGCTTCATAAAGAACAAATCATGAGGGGGTAGCTCAGTGGATTGAGAGCCAGGCCTAAAGATGGGAGGTCCTACATTCAAATCTGGCTTCAGACACTTCCCAGCTTTGTGACCCCAGGCAAGTCACTTGACCCCCATTGCCCACCATTGCCATTCTTCCACCTAAGAGCCAATACACAGAAGTTAAGGGTTTAAAAAAAAAAGAACAAATCATGCAAGTTCATCACCATTTCCTATTTTCACAGAATTACTATACCAGATTGACTGAACTTAAGAACTTGCAGGTGATATTGTACATAAGTTTTGATAGATTTTAGCAAATTTTAAAATAAAATACTTTACATTTTTTCCTTTAGACGATGGAAATATATGGATCAGAAATATACACAATATAATGAACTTGGAAATATGTATTGTATAATACTACATGTACAACTCATATATCTTGAGGAGGGAGCAGGGTGAAAGTGAGGGAGAGAGTATCAATAGTAGAATGTGTTATATTCATAATCTTTAACAAATGTCAGAAAACAATGATTAGAAATTGTATTGACATATAATCTAGAAAAAATAAAAATAAGAAAAATATACTAATTGATTTGGAGCCAATTAGATAACTATATTCAAATAATGTTTAGAGTTTCAAAGCTAATGTAAGAAGGCTGCAATAAATTAACAAGTTAGAGAAATACATGACATTGTACTATTTAGTATTTTTTCCTATCACTGACTTTGAAAAATATATAGATCAAATAGTCACCAGATTTATAGGTGATAAAATTCTGTGAAGGATAATTAATGTATTGGATTATAGAATAAAAGTACAACAGAACTAGATAAAAACTATTTTAATTGTGCTGGATTTTAGGAGAGGAAATTCAGGGGAAATAAATGTAAAGTCCTAAACTTGAGTCCAAATTTAAATAATAATAATAATAATAATAAATATATGATGGTAAGGGCCTGATTGGATGATAATTTTTTCCTGAAAAAAATGCTAACTAGATAGATAAATGGATAGAGAGAAAGATAGATAGATAGTTAGATAAATAGATAGACAAGTTTTAGTGGACTACAAGTTCAAGTGAAGTATCATGCTAAATTCTAGGATCTTTAATTTCAGAAGGGGCATGCTAAAGTAGAGAGTTTCCTGAAGGATCTTGAGTTCATGACATATGAGGTTTAGGTGAAGAAACTGACCATGGTTTTCTTAGAGAAAAGAAGGTTCAGGGAGTACATAACTGTCTTCACATTTTTAAAGGGCTGTTATGTAAATGAGGGATTATATTTATATTTGGATGCAAAGTACAGAACCTTGACTAATGGGTGAAGTTGTAAAATATCTATTATAGGATTGACATCAGGAAAACAATTCATAACAATAACAAGTTTTTGAGAGTAAAATGAGCTTCCTAGAGAAGAGATAGATTCCTCTTTCTCCAAGATCTTGAACCAAAGCTTAGTTACAGTTTGTAGATTAGGTCAGAAGGCAACTGGAGGCATAGTGAATAGAACACAGTTTTGGTTCAGGATGACCTAAATTAAAATCTAACCTCAGACACTTACTAATTTTGTAGTGTTGGTCACATCACTAAACCTCTGTGCCTAACTTTTCTTAACAATTAAATGGACATTTTAATAGCACCTAGGCTGCAAGGATTGTAAGGATAAAATGAGGCAATATGTATAAAGAGCCATTTAGGAGAAAGCCTAGTACAGAGTAGGTCCTAGATAAATAAATACTGGCTTTCCTCTCCCTTCCATGAGTATTTTTTTATTTATACAATGGATTAAATGAATTCTAGACTTTTCAAAATTTCAGCTTCTTTTGTTATGTGATATTTGTGTATGAGTAGGTGAGATACTACAGAAGAGTGGATCTCTTGACAAGCAAACTTGATCAAGACAATAAAGAACATATCCATCAGCCTTCTAGAAAAGGATCATTCCCAGACATTTTAGAAATGTTTTACTGACTATATATATGTGTGTGTGTGTGTGTGTGTATGCATATATACTTATAAAATATTCCCATAGAATATGGTTTAATTTAACAGAGATATATATCTGTTAATTTTTAAGCCATATACTATGGGGATATTTTTTGGTGTAATAATGCTATTAGAATCCTTTTATCTAAAAATAATTTTGCTACAACCTCTTTTAATTATTCCAAGTTATATCACTTCATACAAAACTCTTTTCTGCCTCATCTTTAAATTGCATTAGGATTGTGTGTTCTCTAAGAAGTGTTTTCTACCTTCAGTGCTAAGATGGTATAGTAAGGAAGCCATCATCTTCAATCCTTCCAAATTCCCTTCTAAACAACAATAACTAAAATCCTCCCACCAAATTTGGAAGACACAATCAGCTTATTGAGTCTGAAGGACCAGCAGAAAAAATATCTCTCATTGGGATTTGAGAGGAATGAAGACCAAGCAGGTAGTATCAAGGACAGACTGCACCTTCCCAGGTTTTGTCTCCTCAATAATGAGTCCTCAACCTGACTCAAGTCTCTTACAGTACTCCACCCCTAGGGCCCATCAGCAGCAAAGCTCCATACCTAGAGGTTGACAAGAAGCTAGACTTTGCTGTCAGAGTTTGTCAGCAGGGAGTCTCTGAATCAATAAAAGCTTACAGTCATATATCTCACAAATGCAAGGGATCAATATGGCTTTCTACCAGTGGAAGCCAGTAGGTAGATACCCACCTTGTATAAGCCAGCAGCTAGATTTAGTCCTTGGTGCAAACAAAAAGGAAAGTTCCAAGCCTCAGCACAAAAGTATGAGATAGCACTATCTCCAATTCGCAAACAGGGCTTAACGTTTTTATGCAGTAAAAAAAAAAATTCCCAAAATCAAATGGTAAAAAACAAACTACAAAAGCCAACCAATCAAATCAAAAACAATCTGACCATAGACAGTTAAAATAGTGATAAAGAGTTTCAAGATATAAAAATAGAAGAGGACAGCTTTAACAAAATATTTACATGTGAAGCACCAAAGAAAAATAGAACTTGGGCTTAGGTCCAAAATGATCTCATGGAAGAGCTCAAAGAGGATTTTAAATATTAAATAAGAGTTAGAAAAAAATTGGAGAAAAATTACAGTAATGCAGGGACACTATGAAAAAAGTCAATAGCTTGGTAAATCAAACACAAAAAATGGGAAAAGTTATCCAAAAATTTGCTGAGAAAACAACTCCTTAAAAAGTAGAATTGGACAAATGGATAGGGAGACACAAAATGTCTGTGAAGGAAACAAATCTTTGAAAAGTAGAATTAGCCAAATGGAAAATGAGATACATGGGCTCACCAAAGAAAATAATTAAAATTAAATAAATGGAATATAATGACTCAAGATTTCAAAAACAATCAAACAAAAGAAAAAATAATGAAAGAATAAATAAAAAATATGAACAACTAATTCCAATACTATACAAACTATATGACATAATAAGGAAAGGAGTTCTACCAAACTCCTTCTTTGACACAAATATGGTACTGATCACAAAGCCAGGTAGGTCAAAAACTGAGAAAGAAAACTACAGACCAATCTCCCTAATGAACATTGCTGCAAAAATCTTAAACAGAATAATAGCAAAAAGACTCCGGCAAGTGATCACAAGGGTTATTCATTATGATCAGCTGGGATTTATAGCAGGAATGCAAGGATGGTTCGACATTAGGAAAACTTCACATAATTGACTCCACATAATCAACAAGCAAACCAAAAAAAATCAAATCATTATCTCAATAGATGCTGAAAAAGCCTTTGACAAAATACAATGTCCATTCCTATTGAAAACACTAGAAATTTTAGGAATAGAAGGGCCTTTCCTAAAAATAATAAATGGCATATATCTAAAACCATCAACAAGCATCATCTTCAATGGGGATAAATTAGAAGCATTCCCAATAAGATCAGGAGTGAAACAAGAATACCCATTGTCACCTCTATTATTTAACATTTTTTTTAATTTTAAACCCTTAACTTCTGCATATTGGCTTACAGTTAGAAGAGTGGTAAGGGTAGGCAATGGAGGTCAAGTGAGTTGCCCAGGGTCACACAGCTGGGAAGTGTCTGAGGCCAGATTTGAACCTAGGACCTCCCGTCTCTAGGCCTGGCTCTCAATCCACTGAGCTACCCAGCTGTCCCCTATTATTTAACATTTTACTGGAAACACTAACAGTAGCAATTGTTATGATGATAATAACAGATAGTTTGGAGAAGCAGATAAATGTGTCAGGGCCAAATAGAGCTTTAAGTCAAGAGCCAGAGATTGACAGGCTTCAGTGAGGAAAGGAGGGGGCTAAACACTCCTGTTTCTCAAACCCCTCCCCCTCTAACTGCTTCTGCTTCAGTTGATAATGAAGACAGGAATAAGATTCTTCTGGTAAGTTTCTGTTATGGCTGAAACCCCAATAATGTTCCTTTTCTTTAATTTATATTCCTCTCAGGTCAGTAAGATGAATATATAGACACTAGTTAACTAACTTGAGGAGAGAGAAGATCTTCTTAAACTGACAGCCAATAGGATTCAAACTAGATGTTCAGACTGAGTTGTGAGTATCTTTCCCAAATAATTATCAGGCCCAGATTTTAAGATAAAGGTTATATTAAGTAATAACAAGGAAAACTAGAGAAGTTAATGAAGGTTTTAGGATAATGAGAGGAGACCCTGAACTGTTAAGTAGATGCTGCCCTTCCCCCTCTCCACAAGAGGGGATGAAGCACTTAACTGAAACTGGCTCTCTTGCTATTGATAAATATCCTTACTCTCTAATCACTAAATAATTATATAATTATATTAATGAAGAATAGTAATAACAAACAGGCTAACCCTATGAGTAGAAACCACTGGCTTATACTACAATGGCCACCTCAGGAGAAACCCCCAAGTCAGGAGTAGCAAGCAGAGTGTCTGCTCACATCCACTCCCCCTAAATAACTGACTCCAACCCTTCTCAACTGCCCCTCACCCAAAGTTCTCCAGGGGGTCCCCTGGAATTCTGGGTGAGGCTATCCCTGTACCTTTGCAGGGATTCCATGCTTTGCATCTGCACACAACACAATTAAAGAAGAAAAAGAAATTGAAGGTATTAAAATAGGCAGTGAGGAGACTAAGCTATCACTCTTTGCAGATGATATGATGGTCTACTTAAAAAACCCAGAGATTCAACTAGAAAGTTAGTGGAAATAATCCACAACTTTAGCAAAATTGTGGGATACAAAATAAACGCACATAAATCATCATATATTTCCAATACATCACAGCAGGAAGAGTTAGAAAGAAAAATTCCATTTAGAATCACCCTAGACAATATAAAATACTTAGGAATCTATCTGCCAAGACAAACACAGGAATTTTAAGAATACAACTATGAAACCCTTTCCACTCAATTAAAACTAGATCTAAACAACTGGAAAAACATTGATTGCTCATGGGTAGAATGAGCTAACATAATAAAAATGACCATCCTACCCAAATTAATTTACCTATTTCATGCTATACTTATCACACTACCAAAAAACTTTTTTACTGAATTAGAAAAAAACTATAACAAAGTTCATTTGGAAGAACAAAAAACCAAGAATATCAAGGGAAATGATGAAAAAAATATGAAGGAAGGTGGCCTAGTAGTACCAGATCTTAAACTGTTCTACAAAGCAGTAGTCATCAAAACAATATGGTAATGGTGAAGAGACAGAAAGGAGGATCAGTGGAATTGACTAGGGGTAAGCGACCTCAGCAAGACAGTTTTCGATAAAGCTAAAGAACCCAGCTTTTGGGACAAAACCCCGCTATTTGACAAAAATGGCTAGGAAAATTGGAAAACAATATGGGAGAGATTGGGCCTAGATAAACATCTCACATCCTAAACCAAGATAAACTCAGATTGGGTGAAAGGCTAGAATATAAAGAAGGAAAGTATAAGTAAATTGCACAGAATAGAATACTTGTAAGATCTATGGGAAGGGAAAGACTTTAAAACAAAGCAAGAGTTAGAAAAAATCACAAAATATAAAATAAATAATTTTGACTACATTAAGCTAAAATGTTTTTGTACAGACAAAACCAATGCTACCAAAATTAGAAGGGAAACAACAAATTGGGAAAAAATATTTATAACAAAAAAGTCAAATAAATGTCTAATCACTCAAATATACCAGGAGCTAAATCAATTGTACAAAATATCAAGCCATCTCCCAATCGATAAATGGGCAAGGGACATGAATAGGCAATTCTCAATTAAAGAAATCAAAACTATCAATAAGCAATGAAAAAGTGTTCTAAATCTCCAATAATTAGAGAAATGCACATCAAAACAACTCTGAGGTACCACCTCACACCTAGCAAATTGGCTAAAATGACAGCAGGAGAGAGTAATGAATATTGGAGGGTATGTGGCAAAACTGGGACATTAATGCATTGCTGGTGGAGTTGTGAATTCATCCAACCATTTTGATTGGCAATTTGGAACTATGCTCAAAGGGCTTTAAAAGACTATCTGCCTTTTGATACAGCGATAGCACTGCTTGGATTATACCCCAAAGAAATAATAAGGAAAAAGACTTGTACAAATATATATATATATATAGCCTTGCTCTTTGTGGTGGCAAAAATTGGAAAACGAGGGTATGCCCTTCTATTGGGGGAATGGCTGAACAAATTGTGGTATCTGTTGGTGATGGAATATTATTTTGCTCAAAGGAATAAAGAACTGGAGGAATTCCATGTGAACTGGAATGACCTCCAGGAACTGATTCAGAGTGAAAGGAGCAGATCCAGCAGAACATTGTACACAGAGACTGATCCTCTTTTGCCTCATTTGGAAAGGAGCCAAACTAATAATTCAAGGCCTAATCCTCAAAGCCAAAAAATTAATCTTAACTATTTCCTTCTTACTTCCTTAAATGGAAACAAATTGAGTCAGCAAAAATCTTGTGCCATTCTTACTAATGTATTAAATAAAGAGTTCTAGAAGTTTTCCTTCCTCCTGAAAAGGACTGTGAAAAACAGGTATAGATTAACAACTTGATTTTTATTATGTGAAGTTATTCCATACTTATTTAATTGAGTTAAAGGTAGATTTAATCAAAAGTGGAAAGACCTATATTATGAGGATCAACCTTCACTAGAATTCTTTGAGTAAAGGTCTATTGACCTTACTATTTAGAAGCTTGTAGAGGGGATTATTTATATTTTATGTTGGACTGTATTTCCTTTCCCTTCTGAAATTCTATAATATTGTTATTATAACTTTAATTTAGAAAACTCTATTTTGTTTTATATACCTTAATGACTTTATAACAGTAGCATCCAGTAGCTGGAACATTTGGAAGATCTCAATATATATAAAGAGGGAGGGAAAAAGTGAAGACTTCTAAACTGGAAAGGTATTTTTCCTCCTCTCTAAAAGATGAAGAACAATTATATGAAGATGATGGTGATGATTATGGTGATAATGACATTAGTATTTCCTCTGGAAACTTTCATCTGAGCTTTAAGTAAAAACTAGCAAACTAGGAGCATCTAGGTGGCTCAGTGGATCAAGAGTCAGGCCTAGAATTTAAATCTGGCCTTAAGCACTTCTCTGTGTGACCCTGAAAAAATCACTTAACCTTTATTGTCTAACCCTTACAGTTCTTTTGCCTTAGAAACAATAAAAAGCATCAATACTAGGGAATGCCCTTCGATTGGGGAATGGCTGAACAAATTGTGCTATCTGTTGGTGATTATTATTTAGCACTATTGTGCTAAAAGGAATAATGAACTGGAGGAATTCCATGTGAACTGGAATGACTTTCAGGAATTGATGCAGAGTGAAAGGAGCAGAACCAGAAGAACATTTTATACAGAGATGGATAAAAGGTGGCACAATCCAGTATAATAGACTTCTTTACTAGCAGCAGTGCAATGATCCAAGACAATTGTCATGGACTTATGACAAAGAATGCTATCCACATCCAGAGAAAGAACTGTGGGAGTAGAAATATAGAAGAAAAGACTGCTTGATCACATGGTTTATTGGGGATATGATTGGGGATGTAGATTCTAAACAATCACCCTAGTGCAAATATTAATAATATGAAAATAGGTCTTGATCAATGACACAAGTAAAATCCAGTGGAATTGCTCATTGACTGTGGATGAAGGGTAGGAGGAGGGGAGGTAAAGAATATGATTCATGTAACCATGGAAAAATATTCTAAATTCATTAATTAAATGAAATTTAAAAAGTGTCAATACTAAGTCAGAAGGAAAGTGTTTAAAAAACAAGGAAACAAAAACACTATTAATATTATCAAATTCGAGGATGACAAAAAGGTGTACGCCAATAACTAACTTGTCCTTTATGAAGCCACTAAATAACTTTTGTCTTCTATGATCATGGCATGTAAAAAAAGTGTTAAGGAAGTTACACCCCTATAAAATTGGTAAAAATATATGTCATTTTCTTTGTCTAATGGCTTCCTTCATATCTTCCAACTTCCTTCTTTATCTTTCTAGATTTTTCTTAAGTTGTCCTATCCATCATTTCTTATTCTAAATTCATTTTGATTCTATGTAGAACTTTTCCATTCGATTGGAAAATATATTTGGTGGACATATTTCTCTCTGACTTATATTAATAATTAATTATTGAACCTCTATTACAATAATTTTCAAATAATTTTGCATGTTTTGTTAGCAATAACATAAAACTCCCACTCTAGTATGCCCCATAAATCCATTATTTTTTAATACAAATACAATTCCTATTAACAAGAAATTCACCTCTTTACTAAGCTAATCATCTATTGCCTTACACTTATTTTAGAATGCTAATAACTATGTATAGGAAGATCATTGAAATTTATCTCCAGAATATCAGATCAGCTCGATCCTAGATAGTAGCATGTCAGTTTTCAATTTCTTTTCTTCAGAATGGGCATTCAGCCAGTTTTTGAGACTTGCCCTTTATTATTATTATTTTAATAAGGCAAAAAGCATCAGAGTTGGAAGGATTTAGAAGTTACTTCAGGGCAACTTTATCACTTGTCACTGGTTAATATATGACAAGTCATCTCTTCCCTCATATGAGACATGAACTATAGCATACTTCAGTTTTGATTTTTCCTCCATTTCAGGATAAAAGCTTATATTGTTTTTGCTAAAATAACTAGCTTGCTCATCATCAAATTTTGCTCTCCAATTCATGAAAATTATTACATAATCATTTAAAAATGTAGATTTATACTCTACACATTAAATTACATTTCCCACAATTTTTTAAACAGGCCAATATTTTAAATTTTTATATTTAAAATCATATAGGAAAAGATCAGTGACTCACCAGGCCTGGAGACAGAAGGTCCTAGGGTCAAATGTGGCCTGAGACATACCCAATGCAAGTCACTTAATTCTAATTGCCAAGTTTTTTTTATCAATCTCCCATCTTGGACCCCAAATTTACTATTTAAAACAAAAGGTAAGGGTTTTAAAAATAAAATCATATAAGGACACAAAATAGAATAACATGATATTTTTTATTACTGAGTTTTGCAAATCCATAATTTCTTTATACATTTGTTATGTCAAGACCATAGAAAATAAAAATTTAGTAAGTGATCTCATATAATTGAAATTAGTAAAATTAATTATTGATGTATATCTTTTTATGTTCGTGTTACTTGCTGACTTAAGTCTCTGTTTTCTTTGCCATGAAGAAGTTTCAACTGCTCAGGAAGAAAACCTTGGATGAAGACTTTATTTCTTTCCTTTCTTTATTAATTGCTTTCTTATTCTTGTATTTCTCTCTTTATTTTTTCCTACTCCATCCTTTGTCCTTCATTCTTTCCTCCTTTCCTTCCTTCTTCCCTCCTTTCTTGCTTTTTACTTCTTTCCTTATTCCCTCCCTCCCTCCCTCCCTCCATCTCTTTGTTTCTTTGTTTCTTTCTTTCTTTGTTTCTTTCTTT
>NC_058130.1:531307126-531373643 GCF_016433145.1 Gracilinanus agilis
ATATATATATATATATATATATACCAAATGGCATAGTATCTAAATTCTTGAAGCAAATATTAAATTAATTATAGCAGGAAATTATAAAACTTTATTAGTAAGGGACCTCAACTTTCCCCTATCAGAACTATATGAACCCCAAACCACAAAATTAGTGAGAAAGATGTTAAGATATGAAAAGAAATTTAGAAAAGTCAGATATGATAGACTTCTGGCAAAATTGAATGGGATTAGAAATTAGTGTATCATTTTTCTCAGTTATAAATGGGACATCAAAGAAATTAAATATGTATTAGTGCTTAAAATCCTCAAAGGCAAATTCAGAAAAGCAGAAACATTCAATGCATTCTTTCTAGACCCAACATAATAAAAATTATATTCAATAAGGGGACTTTGAAACATAAATTTAAGTTAATTGGAAACAAAACTCATTCTGAATTATGACTGTCTAAGAATAAACAATGGAAACAATGAATAATTAATAATTATCAAAAATAATGGTTACAACATACAAAAATTAAGGGGATGCAAAAATATGACAAAGGAATTTTATGACTCTAAATACTTATATCATTAAAAAAAAGAGCAAATCAATTACTTGAGTGTACAATATTTTTTAAAACCAGAAAGAGAAAAAAAATTAAAATTCCCAATTAAAAACCAAATGGGAAATACTGAAAATCAAGTAGAAATTGATAAAATTGAAATTAAGAAAACCATTGAAGCAGTAAGTGAAATTAAGCTGGTTTTACAAAAGAAAATCATTGGTTACTTTGATTAAAAAAGATGAAAGAAGAAAACCAAATTACTGGTATAAAAAAAGAAAAAGTTAATTCACCACCAATGAAGATTAAATTAAAGTAATTATTATGGGTATTTTACCAATTTATATGCCAACAAATCTAACAATCAGTGAAATATTTAAATATTTACAAAACTATACATTGCCTCTATTTAAAAAGACATAGAAACCTTAAATAATACTAAGAGAAAAATGAAAAAAGACAAATGAAGCTACTAAAAAAAGCCATAGGACCAGATGGATTCACATGGGAATTCTACCAAAAATTTAATGAACAGGCTCAATCTCTACCATAATTCCCTGACTTTTATGATGAGATTTGAGTCATTAAGAATAATTGAAACTTTTGGATGTTTTAAATAACATTTTATTCTTCCTTTAAAATTTTCCTTAAATTTCTAGGATTCACTCGGATATACACATTAAATTAAATCTAGATAACTGTTTTTTGAAATCCCTTTGCATTGCTGATAATAAGTAGCTCATTTACATTTAGTCATCATGCATTTTTGTTGTTACTGTGTAAGTCATTCACAGTTGGTCATAATAGAATATTACTTATACAATTTATAATACCCTCCTGGTTCTGTTTCTGGTCACCTCACTTTCCATGAATTTATACATTTTCCCAGCTTTTTTTGAAACCATTTTACTTCTCATTTCTTATACCCCAATAATATTTCATCACAAGTATACAACACAACTTGTTCTGGCATTCTGTAGTTGATGGGCATCACATTAATTTCCAGTTCTTTGCCATCACTTTTTCCCCTAGATCTACTGCCCATGAACCTCAACTGGCATGTTTCCCCGCAATAATTATCATATAGTTATTAGTCAAATTTAAGCATTTTTAGTAATAGATACTAGTTGCTCCTATACTAATTTATTACTGTTACCATTGGTAGTAATAAAAGTAACAGTAATACTAATAATAGTAATTATAGGTATTATAACTACCCTTAAATTCTAAGAAATCTCTCCAACAAGTACTTAGAACATTCAAGGGAAAATGGTTGCAAATGTAGAGAGTATATGTAGTAAACACATAATTCATAGTTCTTTGCTATGGAAGTCTTTTTTTTTATTCCCCTTGAAGTTCCCTTGAATTATTGTGCATCTTTAATGCTGAACTCCAAAGACTGATATTTTTGTATGGTCCTGAAATTGTTTTTCTCAATCTATTTGGTGGGTTTGGGGTTCTCCTTGTTGCCACCAACCACAAGTTTTGTATGGATTCTTATATACACATATGCATGTGTGTATTTTTATGTATGTATGTTTGTATCTATATATGCAGATATATTATTTTCCTCTCTAAATACACAAGCTTCCCCCCCCCCCAGGATGATGTGAATTCCAAGATGACCAAGGCCAGTTTTCTGTCTTTTTATCTTTACTACTTAAGTATCTAACAAACGATAGATGCTGACATATGTAATTGAAATACCAGGATGGTATGAGTGGAATATTGGTGGATTCAAGGATTAGGTTTAAATTGTTACTCAGGGCCAGTAACAGAAGATAACACAGTTTTGGGAAGGTCAACAGAATGTAGGTGACAGGCTAACAGATCCAGTACAAGCAGAGGTAAGAAATACAGGGATGGTATGGTTTATTAAAGCAAGGGAAGGTAGGAAAGAGAATTTGGAAAACCTATCTAATATTCACTACCTAACCCTTCCACACAGATCAACAGTTGTTCCCTAGAAGGAAGCCTTCAGAAAGATTGAGCTATACTGATCCTTACCTATCAACCTGAAAACCAAGTCTCTAATATAAATAAATTCCTCTAACCCAACCCCACCTTGGATGGTAACAGAGGAATTGAGTTATAGAATTGAGTTATATATTATAGAAGCTAATCAGGACAGGGCCCAGGAAGTTCTCATGGATAGATAGCTCAGATGGTTCAGGAAGCTCTGTAGATGTATCAATCAGCCAGAAGGAAACAGGATAACACAAGTACAGGCATGATGGGAAGATATAGCAGAAAGAAAGCCAGAGGGAAAAAGCCAATCTCTCTAGGTCCACCCCAGAGAAACAAGACACAGCCTCCTTAACTGTCTGTAGTAACAGCCCAGTTACCCCTGCAGAATTCCAGAACCTTTCCCTGCCTGTGCATCTTTTTTTTTTTTCAGATCATGCTCATATGCTCAAATCCTTTCCTTCCTTATAACAGTGCTTAATTGATGCTTTTTTTTTATTGAACTATTTTAATGCAAAAAATTCATTCACATTAATCTTTTTACACCAATCATCCCTTCTTATATTTCCAAAGGTGATTTCTTAACCCGAATATAAGACTTTACTTTGGCCCTTATTAAGCTTCACTTTTCTAGATTCTTTCAATATGCTAGTCATTTTTCCTGGTCTTTTTTCACCTAAAATTCTGACAGAGGTAAAACTTCTGCCTTTATTCAAATCATTGAATATAAGTAAAAGCATTGATCTTTAGGTCATTTCACTATAGGCTCTCTTCCTAGCTAACACTAAGCCATTGATAATAATTTTTGGGCCCTGCCATTCAACAGTTTTCAAATTCACCTAACTTGACTATCTTCTAAACTCATTGCAATTTGGTAGTCAGTGCTTTTAGGCACTAAGTATTATTTAATTTTTTGATAAAAAGTCAAACCTCTACTCTTTATGTAATCCAAAGAAAGAAACAATTTTGTCACAGCAGAAAGTGTCAAAGAAACCTTTTGTTTTCTCTTATTTCAATCATATCATTTAACCTCTCAGCCTCAATTTTGGCAAAATGGAGAAAACAAATAGTAGCTCTTTTTAATGTATAATATGTTTTTAAGGGGATAGATGAAATGAAACATGGATAAATCCATTGTAAATGATAATGACTGTCCAGATGTAGGAAACAATGAGTAGAATTATAATTTTCCTTCTTATTTATATTCCCCAAGATGACCTGCAGGAGAACTTTTTCAAAAGAAAGATTTTGTATTACTTCTGAACAATGGTGATTATCTTTAATAAACATAAAGACAATAATAATATTTATAAATAAATGAGCTAAAGATGCAACATGCTTGCAAAGTAAATTTTTGTGATTTTCACCCTTATATCTTCATAAAGTTTACTTATTGGAATTTACTCAGTACAAAAATGGTTAATTAATTTAAGTTTCTTCTGTACCTAAGTCATGTTATGCTGGTTTTTATTACTCATTTTTATCACTAAAGACCTTCTACATGGCAACAATTTCTAAGCTGCATGGCATTTAATTTTATATGCTTTATCTTCTTATGTAGCATAACTCCAAAATACAAATTATAAGATTTATAGTATCCCTATATTTTTTACTGAAACAGAATATGGCATATGCATGATGAACAGTAAAATATTTTGTCATAAAAATTATGTTAGTACACCAGAATGCATCACACTCAGTATTAAATCTGAGCAATTCCTTGAGCATTTTTTTATTCAAAGAGTATTCTGCTAGATAAACAGTTTGTTTTAATTTATGGAAACTTGGGTCTTTCCTTATGAGAATTAATGGGAACATAGTAGAACATATTATATTTTCTCCAAAATATTTATTATAAAATCCCTTATTACTTATTTTATCATTTATTTAACATTATCACTTCCAAAAAAGGGATTGATAATTTAAAGTTCTCTTTATAGAGAGGAATATTTTGAGAACTCAGTGTATTTCTACTGTCAGTATAACTATTTTTAAAAAGAGGTCTCCTTAAAAATCTCTGTTTCTGAGATTAATATGCATACATTATTACTTCCCTTTAAAGAAACTATAAATCTACAGATAAGAAAAAATGTCACATATATTTGACAAAAATAAAATGTAGAATTTAGAGAATCTCAAAAGGTGGAACTGAATTTCAAGTACCTGATAGACTCCCTTTCATATATTAAAATAGCACAAAGACCTCTAGTCAAGACCATGAAGAAAAATATTTTTTTCTTTTGTGCTGATGTCATTATGTATAGTTTTTTGAAATATTATATTTAAAGTCACAATTTCAGTTAGACATCTGTTGGCTAATAAGAAATTCACTATTCCAGAAACAGAAAAAGGATAGTAATTAGCAATTGTTTGACATTTTTAGAAAGAGACCAAAGATGAGTAGTGTCTTAGAGGGAAAAGAGGAGAGAATATTTGTTATTTAAAAGGTGAGATAAAAAAGACTAGCGATGAAGGAACTTGAAGAAAAGAAATACCACTGAGAAGTATGAATGGAGGGCAAAATTTAGTTCTGTAAGTGGACAGATTTCAAAACATCTTTTGCTAACCAAAAGGGAAATATTTGGTTCATTAAAATAGACAGTTTAACATTTTTAAGATAGAATTCTCTCATCTATATCTAAAGCTTATTCAAATTCCTTAGAAGGTTCAATGACCCACTGATAAAAAAAATCAGGAAAGGCATGACAACTAATTATATGGTTAATAAAGTTAGTAAACATTATGACTAAGGTATCTAGGATAGAACTCAAGTCAAAGAGTGTTTTCCTATGGATACTAATTGCTTTCTGATGCTATTTGTGGATGACAACATATTGACACAGTGAAATGAAACACAGAAAATTATAGAGACTCCTAAAATAAATCTGAAATCATTCAAAGATGTTTACATAGTCAATATACTCATGAAAAAATGTTATCTAAAGAATCTCTTGCCCATATTACAAAATGCTTTTGGATGGGCATCCCATAGACATACTATTTATATTCACACACACATATACATGTTCACACACATATATATCAGGAACAAATAGTGTTGATGGACAATAATTTGGGTCAAGATTTGAATGAGGTGGGAAGTGAACATCTGATCAATTTGGGAAAATGGCAGAGCTCTTTTACTTATTGCCAAATTAACATGAAAGCAGAGGTTCATCTTTATAAAGCTATGATTTTGCCACTTTTTCTTACATATTATTGAATCTACCTCTACCATTACCTCTAAGGAATTAAAAGTAAGTTTCACATAGAGGGCAATAGAGAGGCACATGATGGGTGTTGACAGGCTTCAATATATAACCAATAAGGAAAAATTACCCCTTCAAAAAAAATAAAGGATGCCACCAAATAATTGTGTGGTAGTAAAATAATATGGACTCTTCATAGGGTATTATTGAGGGACAACTAGTAAACAGAATGTTGCACTTATACCTTCATAATAGTGGAAAGTAGAGAAAACTACAGTAACTGAGTGGATATTTGAAATTTGGGGAAGAAATGAACATTTATACATGATAGGCAGGAAAATATTTATTGTAATCTACATCACTGTAGAAATTATCAGACTACAGATCCATTAGGGTTCATTCTACTTCCAAAAAAAATAGGAAAATTTCATATTCATAATATTATTTTTTGGACAGATTCACCATATCTTTCCTCATATTAATAAAAAATTGCAGAAAGATGGCAGAAAATACAAATATAAAACTGGATAACAGAACTCATAGTTCTTCAAGAAGCCCTGTTGGTATACAAAAATAACTTTGACTATCTTTCAAAATTTCATTTATTTTTAAATTAATTCATGCATAAAATTAGATAAACTGATGACAAGATTACACAGAAAATAAAATGGAAGGTAAGTACATTTTTTTCTTCCTTGTTTTTCATTTCACATTTTCAAAGACTACTACATATTCATTAACTACACCAATGTGACAATTTTGAATTAACCGCATAGGACATATAAACATACTTTTTTGAGCTTTTGCCTTTTGAACTTAGAGGTTTGAAATTCCTTCATTAATTCCTCTCTTTGACATCTGAGAAGCAATTTAATAGCCTCCAAGTCATATGTAATTGTACGGTTCAGTAGTGAGAACAGTTTTTCTAGTTAACAACTTATCTTGAGAAATGAAATCTTCATCAAAGCTACCTTTTAGTTCTTTTAAGTGAATTCTAAACACATTTAGAGCACTAACCATTATACTTGAAGTTCAGTTAACTAAAAATCTCCACACATGCTCACATGCACACACATTATATATACATGCATATATATGTCTTTTTCAACACTATATATATTTATATACATATCTGTCTTTTTCAATAGACACATATGTATATATCTTAAGAGAAACAGAGATTTGTATATTTATGACTATTTATATCTGAAGTAATTATCTCTTCATAAAAAAAAATTGCTAGACTGTTTAATAGAATTGAAGCATTAGAAATTGACTTCTTAACAAAAAAAGCAGTAGAGTCAGTAGGGATTTAAGTATTATATTACAGGCACTAGAGAAGAGAAACCCCACAAACCTCTCAGACTACTCTGAACACTCAAGAGTAGGTGTAATCTACCTAAGTGTGGTAAGATCATTGTCAATAGATATACAGCTATCTTTAAAAAATACTCTTATGATATATGTAGAAATTAATTTAAATATATATATATATATATATATATATATATATATATTACAGATGAAAAAGACAACTCTAGGCTTATATGTTAAGGAACTTGACCAGTAAAGATTTTTTAAACTTCATCACTGTAGAGGAATATATAATTTCTTTTACATTGTATTTGATTGAATATTGGAACTAGGGTTACTGTTCTTGTTAACATATGTAAGAAAAATTTATAGAAACAAGCATTATTGAGATGGTTGTTCTCATGATTTATCCAATGGTCCCTTAAATGTGTATCTGATATATGAATTAATATCTTATATATATACATATATGAATATCCAAATATGTCTTCTCAGATTAGAGACATAGAGTAGAAAAATATGACATTCTATGATAGCCATATGAAATACAAGTTTAGAATAAATTTTATTTTTAAATAGTACTATATATTTTATTTTAATATTAATTGATTACAGTCCTTCTGAAAACTCTCATGTTGTAAGTTTCATAGGATCACATATATAGAATTATAAGATGCTTCATAGTATATCTAGTCAACTCCTTTTATTTTACAAATGAGGAAATTATGATCCATTAATGTTAAGTTACTTGACCAAACGTGCACAAATAGTAAGCATTAAAGGCAAGATTAGATTTCATATCCTTGGACTCCAGAGGCATCCTAATATACTACCTCTTAAATATATACTTCTATAGAAAAAAAATATATATATATATAATACTAGAGAAAAAAAGAAAATTTCTCCCCTAATTTGCTATGGAGTTATCTTCTTTAGATATTTATTTCCAAAAAATTATGAATGATAATAAAAGGAGCTATGCAGCCACATGATTAATCAGGTCATCTTATTTTTCAAAATGTGAAGAGAGAGACTGAAAATAAAATTCAAAAAAGTTTGAACTCCCCAGAAGCTTTTATACTTAAGTCTTTGAAAAGATCATTTTAACACTGATGGGGATTTATGGTCATTTTAACACTTAAAGTTTAGAAAGATGAAAATATAAAGGCATCAAATAAAAATCCCTTCCTTACTATGAACCAAGTAATTCTCTCTGAGAAAACCTTTTATCCTATGATGATCTTCTAAAAATTAATGTTTCAAATCCTCTCCACATGTAATTCTATCATGATACCTTGAGAGTCAAATAATTTAGTCAAACTCTTGAATTTTGAAGTAATTCAACATCTTTTCTGGTAGGCTGAATATACAAAATGAAATGCTGGTCATGAAAAGAAAATGTGAGTATTAATCCCTCCTAACAGAACTTCTAAAAAAAACTCTATTCCTGCCATCACCACCACCATCTATATACAACTGTCATCTCTGCAAGTGAAAGTCAAGAGTAATGATGAGAACATTTTTTTTTCTGATGGATTCACATAATATAAAGATTTCTTAAGTGTTTTAGAAAACAAATTGAAAAGTAGTATTAACCTGGCAAGTACAAAATTTTACTTCCTGTGTTAAATTATGTTTTGGTCTGTTCCTCACCTGCTACAGTAAATGCTCTGCTCTTAGGGAAGAAGTGTGCAGAAAACCACTCATATACTCTGATGAGAAGAATAAGGATAGCAATTTGACTTCACTCTTACAGTTCATTTAGCTTGATGGTTTTAGTTATTACTTTGATATTGTTGATTACCTGAACTCTCCTGGCTCTTCTCCCCTAATTGTAATCAAGACCTCTTCAAATTGTCTCTGGAAGCTTATTAGAATAATATAGATCAACAAAAGGGATTTATGGGCTTGATTTTCACATAGGTAATCTTTCATGGTTCTTTAATAAAAATTAAAGTAGTTTTGTTATTTAATTATGAATTATGTAACCTCATTCTAACATTCTGTATTGGGAAAGCATTGAAGCTGACATGTCAAGTGAGTTTACCCAAGGGTTCCTAAGCTCTGAGACTTAAACACTAGCAACTATCAAAGCTCAGGCATCATCACAGACTCCCCATACCTAATTACTACAAGTAAAAAGTTTCCTCCTGAGAGAGACCACTTTCATTCCAAATCTGACAGGTAGAAATTAGTTGCCTAATGGAATGGAATAGTTCTGCAAATTGAAGGAATTAAGTGAGCTTTTTTAATTTAAGCTCCTTCTAAATTAGATTTTAATTTGGATCCAAATGTGAAGAGGTTGATGATGTGAAGCTGCTTAGTTTGGATGAAAGCCAATAATTTTATATTGCCCTTCTCCAGATTTTGCATGTCTCCTTTATAGTTACTAGCCATTAAAGAGTTGAAACTCATCATTCCTTAATCTAGGGGAGTTTTCCAGAAGAAAATTGTATTGCTTTGGCATTTAGCCAAATCCTTTGCCTTCAACTACTTAGTCATATTATAGTCACGAAGACATCAAATTC
Organism: Gracilinanus agilis; assembly: GCF_016433145.1. NCBI lineage: Eukaryota > Metazoa > Chordata > Mammalia > Didelphimorphia > Didelphidae > Gracilinanus > Gracilinanus agilis. The sequence goes on from NC_058130.1 coordinate 531,316,688, forward strand.
AAAAGGAATACTTTTTTCTTTTCTTTTTCTGATGTTCGACTTCTCTCATGGATGAAGGGCAGAAAGGAGAATCTTATTTAAAAAACAAGTTGAGATTATGCTGTCTTTCTCCTCCCAGATTCTTTTGTTCATAAGTATAAGGAAATTCTTAAGTTCGGTTTCTCACATGAAGGCTAAGATAGCATTACTTTTATTACTGCTCCAATATCACTGAAATGAAATGGAACATATTTATGAACTTTGGAGGTGAACTGATTGGGGAAATTTATAAAATAATTCTTTTTTCTAAGTCAGTCAATCAATCAAAAATTTTACTAAGGACATACAACATATTTTTCACTGAAAAGTATATTCAAGGAGCTTACGTTCTAACAGGGAACAATATGGACATTTAAGAATATATAGAAAATGAATATAGCATAATTTTCAGGAAACATTTAACAGATGGGAAATAAAATTAGGTTTTATGTAGAAAGCAATTTTTTTTTAATTTTTAACATTCATTTTTAAAAACCTTGAGATCTAGATTCTGTACCTTCCTCCATCCACTTATATAGCAATTGGGAAGGCAAAAACTATGGTACCTATTATACATGTGAAGTCACGTAAAATATAGTTCCATATTAGTCATGTTGTAAAAAAGCAAGAAAAATCAAGAAAATCCTTCAATATGCAATTAGAGTTCATAAATTCTCCATCTGGAGGTGAACAGCATATCATGAGTTCTTTAAAATTATTATGGATTATTGCTTACCCTAGTAACTAAGTCTTTTGAAACTGATCATCATTACAATGCTATTATTACTATGTACTATCTTTGCCTAGATCTAATTACTTCACTTTGTACAAGTTCATATAAGTCTTCCCACAAAGAAGGGAATCCTTGAACCATGTTTTAGAGGAATAAAGGCATTGTAACAGATGGAGGTAAAGACTGAATACAATTCCAGAAATGGAAGCCAGGCTATAAGGAAGTATAGAGAAAGACAGGAAATTGAATGTCATGTGTGAAGAAAGGTAAAATGGTTGCATTTACTTTATCATATAGTATGAAAAGGAATATATAGAGTAATGTATAATAAATCTGAAATAAAATATAATATGATCTTTTGATAAACATTTTTACCAATTACTTTTTGTATTTCATTGTGCATGAGAAAGATGAAAGTTTTAAGTATTTATGAAAGAATTGGATAATAACATTAAAATATAAACTCAAATAGTTGCTTTAGATTTCATAATTAGCAAATGAACTTAGTCCAGAATATTCAGATAGGTGGTTTTAAAATTAACCTGGTGGTTATCTAAAGTGGTGACAACATTCTCAGTTTAGATCAGATAAAGCAAAAGAGAAATAGGGACAGAGAGAGGGAGAGGGAGAGAGGGAGAAATAATTTTGTTGTGGATATATATATATATATATATATCCATACACACTAGTCTTGATATTTTTGTAGTTTACCCTTGTCTCTTTTGACCAAAGGAAGTAAAACTATGGTCAAGTATTGACAAATTTTTCCATGGGCTAATAACTGTATTAAGTATCGGGGACTTAAAAAAAATTCAGAAAACAATGTCTGTTCTCAAGGATCTCATTGTTTAATGGGACAAAAATATGGAAGGAATAATAAGGAGGGGGAGGAGAGTTGTGAGTTAGGCTCTTTTCTATTCTATGAAATTAAAGAAGTACAAACTCCAAGAAAGTCAGGTAGGCTTTCTTTATGTGTCAACATATTGAAATATTTTGATGTCATAGTATATGGGGTTCTTCTGCTCTCAGGAAGTCTAGAGTCCAAAACATATCTCAGACAAGTGGCTACTACTATAATGGAGGTGAGAAATCTGGATTTAGAATTGAAGGACCTTGGTTTTAGTTTCCTAAATTTGTCACTTAATACTTTTATAACCTTCAAAAATTTACCTAATCCAGGCTTGAGCTTCTACATCTCTGGGTTTGTACTAGATGACCCTGGGGCCCCTTCTATCTCTAAATCTATGATCCTATAATGCTATTATCATATGAAAAAATGGAATGTTTTTCTTCATCTAGAAAAAATGGAAAGAGTGCTAAAAAGTGTTGTGAATCTGTCAAATTAGTAACATGCTGAGCAAGTTTAATTGGTGCTAAATATCACATTGAACATATTCTTCCCTGATTTCCATAAAAAATTCATGTCTCAGGCACCATTGACAGTCTTCAAGAAAGAAGTTCATATTTTGGACAGTTCATTATATAAGAAAAGGTAGCTTCCCCAAATCTTATCATCTCTTCATTCACATTAAAGAAACATTTTATCCTTTAATTACCATTATTTTAATGTAAACTATTTGTTTCAAATAAAATCTGAGATTACAGAAGTGGGGAGAAGTTTGGAGAAGTCATCTCACTAAATGCCATGAAGAATATAAAAATTTGGCTTTATTTACTTCAGAGTTTCTGTTCACATCTATTGACATGTTTGACACTACTAACAACCCATTCCTTTTATATAATTTATTTTCCCTGGATCTTCATGATATTATACTCTTCTGGCTGTTTTCTTACCTATCTGAATAATAAAAATTAAGATAAGTGCTTGAGGGAAGCACCAAGATCATCTCATAATAAACTGCATATAACTGAAAAGATCCTCTTCTCCTTATGCTCTTCCTTTTTCTCTTTGTCCTTATCCTGCTCCCTTCTTTTCACATATTTTTTCATTTACTCATGAGTCATTTGAAATTGTCTAGTCACTGTCTTGATCAAACAGGTTATATCTTTCAAAGTTGATAATTTTTATAATATTGCTGTGATGGTGCATAGTGTTCTCCTGGTCCTGATGCATCAGTTTATATAAGTCTTCCAAAGTTTTTCTAAAACTATTCCCCTCATCATTTCTAGTAGAACAATAATATTACATCACAATAATATGTAAAAAACTTGTTCATCTATTGCCCAATTTATTATATCCTTCTGAGTTTCCAATTCCTGACTACCAAAAAAAACTATGAAAATGTTTGTATACATAGACTTTTTCACTTTTGATTTTAGTAGTAATGTTGTTATAGCAAAGTGCAAGATTTTATAACAATTTGAGCATAGTGACAAATTCCTCTTCAGAATAGTTGGATCAATTTGCAAATCTATCAATTGCATCAGTGTACCTATTTTCCCACTCCGTCCAATTTTTAACATTTTCCTTTTCTGCCATATTTGCCAATCTGATAGATATGAATTTTTATCTCAGAATTGTTTTAATTTGTATTTCTCTAGTCAATAGTGATAGATTTTATTTCTACTTTTGGAAACTGCCTGTTCAATTCTTTTGATAAAGTATCAATTGAATTGATAGTACTTATTTTTGCAAATTTGGATCAATTACTCATGAATTTTAAAAATAGGGTCTTTTTCAAAGAAACTTACTGTAAAAATGCTTCCTAGTTTTATACTTTCCTTCTAATTTTGTGTACATTGCTTTTTTTGTGCACGGTTTTAATTCCATCAAGTCAAAATTATCTATTTTTTTTCTTGTGATCCTTTCTACTTCTTATTCTGGAGAGTTTATTTTTTATTTTATTTTTAATTTAAAATTTTTTTAGTTTATTATTTTTCATTTAGAATATTTTCCCATATTTACATGATTCATATTCTTTCCTTCTCCCCAACTCCCAGCCCCAGTAGCTGACATGCAATTCTACTAGGTTTTACATGTAGCATTGATCAAGACCTATTTCCATATTACTGATAATTGCACTAGGGTGATTGTTTAGCATCTACATCCCCAATAATATCCCCATCAACCCATTTGTTCAAGCAATTGTTTTTCTTCTGTGTTTCTTCTACCACAGTTTTCTATCCTTTTCCACAGATCTGATAAGAAAATTTTTTCCAGGCTCCCCTACTTTACTTATAATGTCATAGTTTTTTCTAAATCATTTATATATTTTGATCTCCTCTTGGTATAATGTGCAAGATGTTGATCCATGTCTCATTTCTGTTAAGTGCTTTCCAGTTTTCCCAGCAATTTTTTCCCCTTAAATATTGTTCTTATTCCAAAAAGCTTGTATCTTTGTATTTATCAAACTCTAGATTTCTTTGTACATCTTCTACCATTTATTGTTTATTTAATCCATTGAACATATTTTTCATTCTATTTCTTGGCCAATACCAGCTTATTTTGATGATTACCACTTTGTAATAGAGTTTGAGTTATTATTTTAGTGTATTTTCCTTCAAGTTTGCTTTCATTGAATCTCTTGATTTTCTTGGCATTCTCTTCTTCCAGATGAATTTTTAAATTATTTTTCTAATTCCATAAAATAATTCTTTGGTACCTGAATTGGTAAGACATTGAATTAATATGTTAATTTCAATACAATTGTCATTCTTACTATATTGGGTTGGCATATGCATGAAAAAATATTTCTCTAATTGTTATCTGCCCATATTTCTGCCAAAAGTGTTTTGTAATTGTGTTCATATAATTCTGGGTCCTTCTTGGCAGATATACTGAAAAGTATTTAAAAATATTTTTTAGTTATTTTAAATGAAATTTCTCCTATATCTTCCTTCTGGGTTTTATTGGTTCATTTATATGGATTTATTTCATATCCTGCAATTTTGCTAAAGTTCTCAAGTTTTTTCAGTTAGTTTTTTAGTTGGCACTCTGGGTTTCTCTAAGTATACCATCATGTAATCTGGAAGAAGTCATAATTTTTGTATCCATATTGCCTTCAATTTCTTTTTCTTTTCTTTTTTAAGCACTAGGATGTCTAATACAATATTGAAAAGTAATAAAAATGTAAATCCTTGCTTGATCCCTAATCTTATTGACTTATTTTTTCCAAGTTTTCTGAGTGTGGCAGTTTCCACTGATTCAATTTCCATCTGTCATATTAGTATCTCTTAAACAAAAACTGGGTATTATACCATAAACTTTTCTGACAGGTTTTTTTTTTAACATATAGACCCTCCCTTCCTTAGAAACAGCCCCATTTCAAAACATGCTAATTCTATATTGTTCTCTATCAGCCACTTTGCTATAAATGGCCCCTAGTGAAATGAAAGATTTGCCATAGTCACTAACATCCTTCAGACTTTCCTTTTTGCCTCTTATGAGTACAGTGTAAGAAATGAAATTTTATGGAGGCTATATTACATTTTTAATATGAATTTGTTCATCAGCCACTCAAGGAAATCTAACTAGTCAGCAGATTTCCTCTAGAGTCCAAACAGACAATAAAGATCTTGAATGTGTGGGTGAAAGAGAGAGAGAGAAAACAAAAAAATAAGCAGGTAAGGTAGGCAAAAATGGCTGACTTCCCATTCCACAAGCCAATATATTTCCCTTTTGACATCATCATCCAGTCCCTTTTCTGAACATCTCTGAATGGAAAATAAGCACGCAGTAAATGGAAACATTACAGAAAGAGACAGGTCTCAGGAGGATGCTAACAGACCCAGAAAACAGCAGTACATTGTGCAGCATGGCAGTAAAAAATGGATGCCTTGAGCTTTCTAACTTCATTTCTCATCTCTCAAGAGAGACAAGTGGCTACTAAGTTCACCCTTATTCCCATTATATTATTCCTAACACAAATTTTAAGAAAAGAAGGGATATCACAACCCAGTTTCATAGCTTCATCAAACCTCTTGCATCAGCTTTAAAATCAAACTTCTTCATTCTGACCTCAAGTGAAGAGGTAAAGAGAAAAAATGATTTTTAGTAATAATTCAACTCAACATTAATTTTCCACAACATAAAGGCTTAGCTTTTAAAATTAAAGATTAAAAAGTCCTGAAAAAGTTCTTCTTGACAGACTCAAAAGACAGATTTATTTGATTCAGGGAGACTAGCTACAATCTAGATGAATCTTATCTATTTCCTGTATCTAATAATACATGGTTTCTCTAACAAGTGTATATATATGTATGTATGTATACATAAAATATATATGTACTGTAAGGATTATTTCTGACTGTAAATGGAAAGCAGCCACACAGGACCACCTTGCAGGGGAAGGACAGTCTTTTGGGCCAGTTGTTGCCAGTTCCCCCAGGAGGTTGGTATGAGAAGATTCTTACAGAAAGGGCTCAAGGCACAATGGCTCCCTAATGGGAATCAAATAAAAAAAATCTCTCTAACTGATAGATATGGCAAGAGATGAAGTTCTGCCAGGAGAGTGGATGTTACAAGCTAACAGAGAGTAATCCTCAAATTGGATTATAAATGGAAATTGACAGGATTCCCTCTTCTGAAAAGTATATAAGGTATAAACAGGAAAGGTAAATGGTATACGAGTTTGATGGGAGAGGAGAGAGAGATGATGTAAATTCTATCAACTAATCAAGATGGATCTGAGGCAGACCTCCCCTTTCAGTGATAGGGCCTTCTCAGAGTTCTACTCTCTACCTAACTTCTGTCTCTAGTATCTAGCTAAATAAATTGAAGAATAAGCTTGGCAGGATGACAGCAGGTAAATCTTCTGTAATGATTTGAGTATGTTAATCTTGATATCAGTTAATTATACACACACACATATATGTATATATATGTATATATATATATATATATATATATATATATATATATATATAGAGAGAGAGAGAGAGAGAGAGAGAGAGAGAGTCATAATCTGATCTCCCTACACCCTTGACCCTAACTCAGGACTGAGTTGGTTTCCCTGGGTCTCACTTCCTTTTATTGTGCTGTTCTAACTGTCCTTCAACTGCTTTCTGGTTTCTCCCATTTGCAGAAAATGGTTACAGTACATATGTTTGTATATATATATTTCAGAAAGATACAGAACAAAAATAATAATAGGAAGGGCACTGTCTCAAGAAAAAAATTATAACATTACTTCTAAGGTTAAATTCTAAAATTACTCACAAAGACAAATGATCACATAGGAACCCCTAATCTTTTTTTAAAAATATTCTTTTAAAAGAGTCATATTTCTTTTCTGAAGCAACAATGCAGCATTTCCATCTCCATGTTAAAAAAGAAGAGCCCCAACACAAGAATAATCAGTATATTTTCTTCTTCCATATAAGCTTCTCTTCCCTACTGTTATGTTGATAAATAACAGATATTTTGGGGAAGCAGATAATTATGCCAGGGCCAGTTACCACCAAGTCACAGACACTGACTGACAGGTTTCAGTAAGAAGGGAGGGGGCTAGACACTCCTGACTCTCAGAATAATGGAGACAAGTTGAGGTTCTTCTGGCAAGTTTCTGTTGAAATTGAACTTCAATGATGTTCCCTTTCTTTAACTTATATTCCCCACAGGTCTGATAGAGGAATAAGTAGAAGCTAGTTGTCTAAGTGTTGAGGTCTGAAATGAATCTGATTTTCTTAAAACTGGCAGCTGAGAGGATTCAAGCTAGGTGATAACTATGAGCTCTGAGTATCCCCAAATAATTCCCAGGCACAGATATTGTAAGTAGACCTTATATTAAGAAGGAAAGGGAAAAGCTAGAGGGGGTAATTAGGGTTTGGATAAGGAAAAGGGTAACCCTGATCTGTTAGGTTGAAGCTGCCCTTCCCCCCCCCACAAGAGGGGGTGAAGGGCGCTTGGCTAAACTGGCTCTCTTTTTAATAGTGAATATTTCTAATCTCTAAATCACTAAATAATTGTTGTATTGATGTTGGGAAGGACTAACTCTACTAAACAGGCTAACTCCTGAGTAGAAACCAAGATGGCTTAGCCACCATGGCCTTCTCAAGTGAACACCCAAGTCAGGAGCAGTAAGCAGTGTGATCTGCCCACATTAACCCCCAGAAGCAACTGACTAACCCTTCCCAACTGTCCCCTCACCCAAAGTTCTCCAGGGGGAATCCCCTGGAATTCTGGGTGAGGCTGACCCAGAATATTTTGCAGGGATTCCATATTGCCATCCTTTACATAACACTACTCTCCCACCAAACCATTTCTCTAAACATCTGATAAAGGTTTAATAATACAAGCTAAAAAGAAATCAAAATAACCATCTGTCTAAAGAAAGATTATTTCTAAAACAAAACAAAACAAAACAAAACAAAACAAAACAAAAAACCAACAACTTACTTACCAAGACTGAAGAGTGGTAAGGACTAGGCAATTGGAGTTAAGGTCACACAGCTAGGAAGTGTTTGAGGCCAGATTTGAACACTGGATATCCTGTATCCCTGCCTGGTTCTCTATCCACTGAGTTGTCAAGCTTTCCTTGAAAGATTATTACAAGTGGTTATTTCAAATGATGATCTTTACAGTACCTTAGGAGCATGAGAAACAGAATATAATAAAGAGGACTGAAGGCACTAGGATAAAATATTATGTAAATGCTGGTAATTCCTTTAGTATAATTTTACTTTCTTACTTTTAACCCACAATTGTGTAAGCTCCAAAGTTTAAATAAATCATCTAAATATAGGTGCATTTTTCCAGGCTGAATTTTTAAATTTAAATTTAGTATAAATTTTTTTTCTTCCAAATTTCACAAAACCTAATGAAAAGGGGCAGCTGGGTAGCTCAGTGGAGTGAGAGTCAGGCCTAGAGACAGGAGGTCCTAGGTTCAAACCTGGCCTCAGCCACTTCCCAGCTGTGTGACCCTGGGCAAGTCACTTGACCCCCATTGCCCACCCTTACCCCTCTTCCACCTATGAGGCAATACACCAAAGTACAAGGGTTTAAAAAAAAACCTAATGAAAAAAGAATTTCCAAATACAAAGGAATATAAATGAAATCACAAATCTAATATTGATTTAGCTTATTTTCCTTCACCTGCATGATAAATACTGTCCACAAGTGTCCTAACCTCTCTCTACCCTCCCTACATCACAGAAAGTCTTGTCTGGGAGATGGCCATGTACATATAAATTAAGTCTTTCATGTTTCACTTTTCAATTCACTTTCCAGAGGTAACATTCACAACATTTATTCTTCTAGTATTAAGTCTGTGGTTACATAAAATGTGCTCCTTCTTCTTATTTAACTCTTTGCTATCTTATATAGTCATTTCCAAGTTTTTAAAAAAATTAGTCTGCTCATCATTTCTTATGGTGCAGTAGTATTCCTTCACCATCGTATACCACAATTTTTGAGCCATTCCCCAATTGATGAGCACCACCTCTGTTCCCAATTCTTAGCCACCACAAAGTGAAGTGCTAGAAATATTTTGTAACCTAAGGGTCCCTTTTCTTTTTTTTCCTAATCTCCTTGTAAAACAGATGCAACAATGGTATTACTAAGTCTAAGGGTACACAAAATTTTGTAACTCTCTGAGTACAATTCCAAATTGCTCTCATAATGATTGGATCAGTTCACAGGTCCACCAACAGTGTACTAGTGTCTCAATTTTTCCACATCCTCAGGAACATTTGTCATTTTGTGCTTGTGTCATTTTTAGCTATATTTATGGATGTAAGGGAATATCTAAGAATGGTTTTAGTTTGCATTTCTCTAATTAATAGTGACAGAGAATTTTTTTTGTATGTAGGCTAACTTTCCATAGGAACTGAAGCCATATAGACTGTTGTGTGAGGAAAAATATTTCCACCCACTTTCACTGCATCCACAAAAGCCTGGGGTCCCCTGACTATAGCCTAATTGTCTAGCACCAGCTTTAACATTCCCTATATGTACCCTTGCTGTCAGCATACAAAATCACTATGGAGGAGGAGCTAGTTGAATTTAAAAAGGATAAAAGGGGAAAGAAAGTTGTTGTTCCCCTCCTTTTATGCACCTGAGGACATTCCTCATTTCACTTACCCCTGTGCCCAGCAGCCCAATGGATGTGCTTTCTCCCTCCCTTGTCTGGGGTAAGGTGGGGGCCAGGGTGTGTGTGTGTGTGTGTGTGTGTGTGTGTGTGTGTGTGTGTGTGTGTGATTCCATCTCTAAAAGGTTTGCCATCACTGCACTAGGTGGTTACTGCAGTAAGGAAATACAGAACTTAGTCAGCTAAGTGGAGTACCTATACTCAACCTTTACTTTAGAGCAATCTACCCTTAGCCTCTCTCTATCATCTCTTACCTCCTCCTTTCCATCAAAAAACAAAATAAATATTAAAATCGATAGCCAGACTTTCCCATTTTAACCCTTACACTATAAAGAATACAAAAGAAAGAAATGTTTCCAACTTTCTATGGTACAACAATATGCAAGTATTTTGTTACCAGTGTATGAAGAAGTTAGGAGATTTCTCTTGAGAAACATACATTTTTGTAAAATTATCTTGTAGTCATTTCAAATATGGATTCCTCTCCGAAAAGTCCATTTTAATTGTAGTAGCCATTTATATGCCACTTAAAGGTTTGGGAAGCTCATTAAAATCCCTAGATGAGAGACAGATATAGGTATTTTCATTTCTATTTTTCCACATAATTGGAAAAAGACACTGAAAGGTAAAACAATTTCCCTAGTTAATAAATATCAGAGCCAGGTTCTAGAATACAGGTGTTTCAACTCTAGGTACCATGATCTTGCCCCCACGCCACAGTTCCTTGTAATAAAACTTGGAAGCATCAGTGTTGTAAAGCAAGTAACTGTGAGACAGTAGAGGCACAAGAGAAGGAAAGGAAGGATGAAAATGGAGAAGCTCAAAATGGGAAATACAGCGGTAACCTGGATAGAACTAAGCACAAATAATTTAGTGAGAAAACGGGGAGAGTCAAGAAAAGAAATAGAAAAAAGAAAAATCTCAGGTGAAAGAAAAATTAAAACAAAATTAGTAAAGATCAGACTAAAGTTGACAAAAATTAAGAAGGGACAGAGACAATAAGTGTTTCTTAAATATCTACAATGTGCCAGACCCTGTTCTAAATGCTTTACAAATATCTCATTCAATCTACTAGAAAACCCGGAGAGATAGGTGTTATTACTATCTCTATTTACAGTTAAAGAAACTGAGGCAAACAAAGGATTCATGATTTACCAGGATTACATAACTAGTAAATTTGAAATCAAATCTTCTGACTTTGGTCCTAGTACCACCTAGCTGTGCTAAGATAATGAATAGTAGGCAGAAATGACAAAGAAAAATAAAATAAAATTTCACATATTTCTCTTGTAATAATTTCTTACAAAAAATAATTGATTTTTCAGACTGAGTTGAATTTCAAAGACTAGTAAGTAGAGAATTAATCTTGGAGTCATTAAGACCTGGGTTTAAGTATAGCCTCTAACATATACTGTATGACCCTGCATAGTTATTTCCACTCAGTGCTTCAGACAACTTCCTAAGTCTCTAAATTGCCAAACACATCTAGATTTGCATATGTGGAAGGTGTCCCTTCACTTGGAGTTCCTTATGTCAATGAATTCACAGATCTAGTAAGTAATAAAAATTAAATTTGCAAACTAAAGCCAGTATCTGTTTTAAATTCATTTTGAAGTTAATAAAGAAATTGGAGCTTACACATCTGTACATATTTTTTAATGCACAAAATTTAAGTGGATAGTATACATGACTTGAACCCAATTAGATATTAAGCAACATTATCGTTGATGTCTTGGTATCATTAGCCATGTACAAATTAAACAAATGTATATTTTGCCTAATGATGTTGTTCTCAGGCTGTTTTTATTTCAAATAAAATCAGTGTATGCTCTAGAGACTAGTTGGTCAAAGTGACATTTATCACTACCATTTTGATGTAGGCAAATTTGGTTTACTGAAAGAGGTATTATGTACTTTTCCCTAAAATTTACTGAAAGTGCCTAAATGCATCATTTTTTCCTATTTTTTAAATTTTTCTTTAATATTTTATTTTTTTAGAAACATTTTCCATGGTTACATGATTCTTGTTTTTACTTTCCCCTTTCCCCTCCCTTTAACCCCCCCACCCAAAAATCCAACTCACATTTCCACTGATTTTAACCTGTGTGATCAATCAAGACATTTACATGTTATTGATAGTTACATTGGTGTGGTCATTTAGTGTTTACAGCCCCCACCATGCCCACATCAACTGATGTGTTCAAGCGGTTGTTTTTCTTCTGTGTTTCCACTCCTGCAGTTCTTCTTCTGAATGTGGGTAGCATTCTTTTCCATAAATCCCTCAGAATTGTCCTGGGTCATTGCATTGTTGCCAGTACAGAAGTCCATTACATTCGATTTTACCACAGTGTATCAGTCTCTGTATACAATGTTCCTCTGGCTCTGCTCCTTTCACTCTGCATCAATACCTGGAGGTCTTTCAGTTTACATGGAATTCCTCCAGTTTATTATTCCTTTGAGCACAATAGTATTCCATCACTAACATATACCATAATTTGTTTAGCCATTCCCCAATTGAAGGGCATCCCTTTGTTTTCCAGTTTTTTGCCACCACAAAAAGTACAGCTATAAATATTTTTGTACCAGTCTGTTTATCTATGATCTCTTTGGGGTACAAACACAGCAATCCTCTGGCTGGATCGAAGATCAGGCAGTCTTTTATCGCTCTTTGGTCATAGTTCCAAATTGCCATCCAGAATGGTTGGATCAGTTCACAACTCCACCAGCAATGCATTAATGTCCCAATTTTGCCACATCCCCTCCAACATTCAATACTCTCCCCTGCTATCATTTTAGCCAATCTGATAGGTGTGAGGTGATACTCAGAGTTGTTTTGATTTGTATTTCTCTAATTATTAGAGATTTAGAACATTTTCTTATGTGCTTATTGATATTTTTGATTTCTTTATCTGAAAATTGCCTATTTGTGTCCCTTGCCCATTTATCAATTGTTGATTGTTTCTATGATTTTGTCTTTAACTAGCCAGTTTTGGAGAATCATATTATTTAATTTTCAATTAGTTTTTGGTTTGCCTATCCATGTGCCCTTACTAATTATTATTTTTATTGCATTATGATCTGAGAAGATTACATTTATTATTTCTGCTCTTTTGCATTTTTTTGTTTGTGATGTTTCTATGCCGTATTACATGCTCAATCTTTGTGAATGTACCATGTGCAGCTTAGAAGAAGTTGTATTCCTTTTTGTCCCTATTTATTTTTCTCCACATATCTATTAAATCTAATTTTCCAGGACTTTATTCATCTCTCTTGCCTCTTTTTTATTTATTTTTTGGTTTGATTTATCTAAATCTGAAAGAGGAATATTTAGATCTCCCACTAGTATGGTTTTACTATCTATTTCCTTCTTGAGCTCAGCCAGTTTCTCCTTTAGGAATTTAGATGCTATTCCATTTGGTGCATACACTTTGAACACTGTTACTTCCTTGTTGTCTATACTGTCTTTTATCAGGATGTAATTACTTTCCCTATCTCTTTTAACCAAATCTATTTTTACTTTGGCTCTGTCAGAGATCATGATCACCACACCTGCCTTCTTTTTCTCATTTGAAGCCCAAAAGATTTTGCTCCAGCCCTTCACCTTAAAACTGTGTATGTTCACCCATCTCATATGTGTTTCCTGTAGAAAATGTATGGTAGGTTTTTGGTTTCTAATCCACTCTGCAATTTGCTTCCATTTTATGGGCGAGTTCATCTTGTTTAAGTTGATAGATAACAGATATTTTGGAGAAGCAGATATAATTATGCCAGGGCCAGTAACCTTCAAGTCATTTCTTCTTACAGACACTGACTGACAGGCTTCAGTGAGAAAGGACGGGGTTAGACACTCCTGGCTCTCAAACCCCTCCCCCAAGCAGTTGAGGTTTTAGTTGGAAAAATGGAGAATGACTGAGGTACTTCTGGCAAGTTTCTGTTGAGGCTGAACTCTAATGATGTTCCCCTTTTCTTTAACTTATATTCCTCACAGGTCTGATAGAGGAATAATTAGAAGCTAGTTATTTAAATGTTGAAGGACTGAGATAGATGATCTTCCTAAATCTGACAGCTGACAGGATTCAAGCTAGATGACCAGACTTGAGCAGTGAGTATCCCCAAATAATTTCCAGGCACAGATATTGTAGATAAAGCTTATTTTAAGAATTAAAAGGAAAAGCTAGAGGGGGTAATTAGGGTTTTGGATAAGGAAAGGGTGATCCTGATCTGTTAGGTTGAAGCTGCCCTTTCCCCCCAAAGGAGGGGGTGAGGGGCACTTAACTAAACTGGCTCTCTTGCTAATAGTGAATATATCTAATCACTAAATCACTAAATAATTGTTATATTGATATTAATTTAGGATAAATCCTAATAAACAGGCTAACTCCTGAGAAAAAACCATGATGGCTTTCCCACAATGGCCACTCAGGTGAACCCTCCAAGTCAGGAGAAGTAAGCAGGGAGTCTGCTAACCTCAACCCCCAGCCCTTCTCAACTGCCCCCTCACCCAAAGTTCTCCAGGGGGTCCCCTGGAATTCTGGGTGAGGCTGTCCCTGTATTTTGCATGGATTCTATGCTACCATCTCTACATAACAATCTCATTCACATTCAGAGTTATAATTATCAGTTGTTTTTCCCCAATATTTTGGTATCATCTCCTAGTTCTACCACTCCTTCTTATGCTATTTCCTTTTAAAGCAATACTTTGTTTTAGAGCAGTCTCCCTTGTTCCCTCTCTTGATTTACTTCCCTTTCCACTCCCTCCCTTATTATCACCCTCTTTTATTTTTTAAGGCCTAATGAATTCCCTCCCTCCTCTTCTCCCCTCCTTTTTTGACCTACTCAATCCCCTGCTCCCCTTGGTTGATCCCTTCTGACTTTCTCAGTAGGCTTAGATAGAATTCTATATCCCAATGGTTATAGCTACTCTTCCCTCTCAGGGTTAATTCTGCTGAGAGTAAGGTTTAAATATTATCTCTTAATGCTCTCTTCCTCTCTTTTTAATAATAGTATTGATCCCCTCCCCTTCCTATGCTCTCTTTGTGTAGTATAGAATATCCTATTTTTCTTATTCATTCCAGCTTCTCTTGATGCCTACTATATGATTCTACTATTCACCCCCCCACACTTTTATTCCCTGCTCCATCTCATCTTAGACCATTTAGTGCTCCAACCTCTCCCTATGAATAATTATTCTAAGTACTATAATAGTGAATACAGTTTTTGAAAATTACACATAACATTTCTCCATATAGGAATACAAATAGTTTGATCTTATTAAGACCCTTAAAGGGGTAAATTTAAGAATAAGAATTTTCTTTCTTTCCTCTTTGTTTCTTACTTACGTTTGCATATTTCTCTTGTTTTTTGTGGTTGGATATCAAACTTTCCATTTAGTCCTGGTCTTTTTTGTGCAAATACTTGGAAATCTTCTATCTTGTTGAATGCCCATACTTTCCTCTGGAAGTATATAGTCAGTTTTGATGGGTAGGTGATCTTTGGTTGTAGACCCAGGTCTCTTGCCTTTCTGAATATCATATTCCAAACCTTGCAGTCTTTTAGTGTGGAGGCTGCCAGGTTTTGTGTGATCCTGATTAGCGCCCCTTGATATCTAAATTGTCTTTTTCTGGCTTCTTGTAAAACTTTTTCTTTTACTTGGAAGCTCTTGAATTTGGCTATTATGTTTCTAGTGATTGTCTTTTCAGGGTCTAGTGTAGAGGGTGATCTATGGATCCTTTCAATGTCTATATTGCCTTCTTGTTGCAGAACTTCAGGGCAGTTTTGCTGAATAATATCTTTTAGTATGGAGTCCAAATTTCTACTAATTTCTGTTTTTTTCAGGAAGACCGATGATTCTCAAATTGTCTTTTCTAGACCTTTTTTCTTGATCTGACAATTTCTCAGTGAGGTATTTCATGCTTCCTTCTATTTTATCAGTATTTGACTGTTTTATTTGTTCTTGCTGTCTTGAGAGATCATTGGCTTCTAATGCCCAATTCTAGCTTTTAGAGACTGGTATTCTTTTTCAATCTGATCTATCTGGTTCTTCAAGGATTCCATCTGGTCATTTCCAGTCTTCAGTTTGCTTATCAATTCATTTGATTTCTGAGCCTCATTTTCAAATTGTGAAATTCTGCCTTTTAAACTGTTATGTTCTTGCCAGATCTCTTCCATCTTTCTCATAATCTCAGATTTGAACTTTTCAAGATCTAGTGACCCATTTTCATTTTGGGGGAGGTTTGTATGTCTTTAATTATTTGTCCTCCTCTGTTTTCTGGATTTTTTCTGTGCAGAAATTATCAAGTGTTTAAGCATTTTTCTTGGTCTTCTTGTTTATTTCTTGATTGGCCTTGATTGGCATCATTATGTTTTATCTGCCAGAAGGCTGAGTAAGACAATCTGATTCTCTTTGTATGGAGTTAGGGAGCAGTTTTTTGCCTGCGGGTACTTTGTGAGACTCTTGGATTATCTGGGGACCCTCCTGGGGTCTCTGGTCTAGCTTTTTTCAGAGTTGAGCCCCCGTGTTCCTAGCCAGCTGACCAAAGCTTTGGACTTGGCCCACGCTTGCTCCTCCACCTGAGATTCTCCAACACGTCTGAGCGTGCTGAGTGCTACTGCTGTCCCTCTCAGCCCCACTCCCATTTCCAAGGTCTGTGTTCTCCAGCTACCTGGGATCCCAGGTCCCGCTGGTCTCAAGAGCAAGCTCCTAGCAATTCCAGCCATCTGCCCAGGGGCTAGACTTTGTGCCCATGCTCGCTCTAACTCTGGATCTCAGCCTTAGCCTCTGGTACTGTGGGTGAGGTGGGGGAGGGGTGATCCACTTGCATTTTGATGGGAGCTATTTCTTCCCCTTATAGCATGGAAGTGCCCAAATCCCATGTACCTTCGATACTGAGCCCTATTGTGGGGTCCTTTCTTTAATCTGGATTTTGTTTTCTTGTCCTCTGGATGTATTCTATATCCATTGGAAAGGAGAGGAAGTAACCCTGCCTCTACTCTGCCACCATCTTAATCCGGAAGTCTCAATGCATCATAAGTATTACCTGATCCTGTTAAATGGGAAATAGGAAGCTTGGTGAAAGAATTCCTGCTGAAATTGTAAAGAGCTTATTATTTTTTATTTTTAATTATTTTTTTCTGGATTATGTTGGTATACTTTTCAATAATAATTTCTTGACATTTTGCTCTCCATGCTCTCTCCCTCTTCCCACACCTCCCCATTCCTCAAGATAGCAGGTGATATTGTACAGGTTATATTACATTATATTATATATCATATACATATATCATTAGACAATACACATTTCCATGTTCATCCTGTTTTAAAAAAAAAACAAACAAACACACATTCCTTACATTAGAGAAAAATTTCTGTAGGAAATAAAATGAAGAATGATATGTTCCAATCTGTATTCAGACTTGTTCAATACCTTCTATAGCAGTAAATAGACTTTTTCATCATGAGTCCCTTGGATTTGTCTGATTCTTGCATTTCTTAAGATAGTTGTTATTCACTATTGATCATGATACTTTATTGTTGTTATTGTGTATGGTGTTCCCCTGGTTCAACTGACTTCACTTTGCATCATTTCATATAAGTCTTTGCAGCGTTTGTCTGTTTCTTTTCTTTTTTTTTTTGTGATTGGTCACCTTGCTTGAAGAGCTTTTATTATTGAAAGGACTTTTTATTAATGGTAAGTTACTGAGGTAGTAAAACATGGTCATAGCAATTCATTATGAGTTATCTACTAAGTTACAATATAGGCACCACTCCTTTGTGTTTTAATATTGTAAATATTGGACTCAGGAACTTTTTTAAGGAAGAAAATGGAAAGAATTCAATGTCTAATGTAATTTGAATTTTCTATATGGAGTGGAGTTGAAAATGCTATAGCCAAAGTGGCTGTTTTCTGCTTTTGTAAGCAGTTACTTATATGTATAAGTAAGTAATAAGGAGGGAGTTGGACAGGAGAAGGGATAAGCAAATAGAAATGGTTTAAGGGAGGAAAGGGAGAGAAACTTTGACTGAAATATAAGTTCACCTTGGAAGTGTTCTATTTAACAGTTGGGTCATGTGCTTTTTGGTGTAGAATTTTTTCTACCATAAGTGATAACAATAAATGTAGTGGTTCTACCTGCCTCAAATCTCTCCCTTCTCCAATTCATCCTCCATTCAGCCACTTAAGTGTTTTCCCCAAAACACATATTCATGTATTACATGCATTCCACCCACCCTGCCCAATAAATTCAAGTGGTTTCATATCACCACCAGGATTAAATACAAAATCATCTGTCATTTAAAGACTTTTATTAGCCCTCTCCTTCCTTTCCCAGGCTTCATATGCCTTATTCCCTGCCAAGTACTCTTTATAGTTCCTTGAACAAGACTTCTCATTACTTTGTTCTAGGTATTTTCTCAGCTATTCTCAGCCTGTCACACATACCTAGAATGGTTTTATTCTTCCTTGCATCCTCTATTTGATACCTCTCTTCAAGTCTTAACTAAGATTTAATCTTTTACAATAAGACTTTTAAAATTGCTTTTAATTTAATTTAATGCCTTCCTTTTCTTAATAGTTTCTATATAATATTATTTCTATATAATATTATTTTGCTTGTTAACTCCCCATTATATTGTAAGATCCTTTTTTCAGGGACTCCTTTTTGCATCTTTGTATCAACAATGATTTGAACAATAGCTGGTACATAGTAGATGATTGATAAATCTTACTTAACTGACTGACTGATATAAGAAATGTGAGAATAACTTTAAATCATATTCTTATTTTAATAACCAAGTGTGCTAGACAGTTCTTTACACATAACAATTATTGTTCCTTCACCATCATCAGACATTATAAAGAATGATTATTTATTTTGTAAGAGAAGAACTTTTTCAAGAGTGATTGATAGTATTTCATAGTATCAACTTTTGAACAAGTCATTGTTTTCCCCAGTCTTCCTGTAATCCTTTTGCTTCATGTAGCTGTGACTTTCCTCATCATTAAGAGACTCAGATTGTCAGAGACAAGAGAAAAGGACGTTCTTGCACAAAAAAAGTATTTTAACAGTTCATTTTGTAGTGGCAAAGAACTAGAAACTGGAGTAGTGCTCATCATATGGGGAATGGAAGAACAAATTATGGCATATAATTTTAATGGAATACTATTGTGCCATAAGAAATGATGAACAAGATGAGTTCAGGAAAAAACACTTTAAAAGACTTATAAGAACTGATACAAAGTGAAGTGAGCAGAACAAGAACAATATATTTAGTAACAAACATAGTACAATGGTAGATGGTGAAGGACTTTTAGTAGCCAACCAAGGTCCCAAGATAACCCCAAATGACTCATTATAAAAATGTTATCCAAAACCAAAGAAGGAATATGATTTCATATAAAAGTATGCAATCATTTACTTTATTTCTTTCTTGACTTGTTTATTGTACATATATTATATGTCCTCTGACACATGAGGAATGCAAAAATATGTATTACAAAAAAGCACTGGTATTCCTTTTAACAGATCACTTAGCACCATAGGAGGGGAAGAGAGAAGGAGAAAATATGAATCACTTAAAGTCAGAAAACAATTATAAAAAATTATTTCTATATGTAATTGAAAAACAATAAAATCAAAAAAGTGATTTAGGTTGTCTAAATGAATCTTTTTAAATATAGTTTTTTTTAGGCTTCCATATGTTTTTTGGGAAGATGTCACAAAGTGGAGAGTTATTGTTAAAGACATTTGCACATTATGTGAAAATACAAATGGTCTATAGTCAGATACTCAGGCTTTTTCTCCACTTACCTGTGATGAGGAATCTCAACTTCTTTCTATATAAATAAATTCCTTACCCATTCAGCAGCATAAATGATAATCAACATATATATATGTATATATATATATATATATTGATTTCTTTATCATTTTACTCCAGCTATTGACCTTAACCCTGTGTATGTCTGCCTCCCTCATGTGTGTTTCTTTTACACAACATATGGTAGGATTTTGAACTTATCCACTCTGCTCTTTGCTTCTATATTATGAGTGAGTTCATCTCATTCACATTCAGGGTTATAATTATCAGCTGTGTATTTCCTAATATTTTGGTATCCTCTCCTAGTTCTAGCCCTTCTTCTTATGCTATTTCCTTTTATTTTTTTTATTTTTTTAATTTAATTTTTTTTAATCCTTAACTTCTGTGTATTGGCTCCTAGGTGGAAGAGTGCAAGGGTGGGCAATGGGGGTCAAGTGACTTGCCCAGGGTCACACAGCTGGAAAGTGTCTGAGGCCAGATTTGAACCTAGGACCTCCCTTCTCTAGGCCTGACTCAATCCACTGAGCTACTCAGTTGCCCCCACTATTTCCTTTTAAGCCAGTGGTTTGTTTTAAATGTCCCCCTTGTCCCTTCCCTTGGTTTACTACCCTTTCCACCCTCTCCCTTCCCCTCTTGTTAGTTTTAAGGTCTAATGAATTCTCTCCCACTTCTCTTTCCCTCCCTTAATGAACTCCCCATCCCACTCGCCCCACTTGGTTTATCCCTTCTGACTTTTTCTGTAGGGTTAGATAGAATTTGATATCCCAATGGATCTAGCTACTCTTCCTTCTATGGATTAATTCCACTGAGAGTAAGGTTTAAGTATTTCCTATTAACACCCTCTTCTTCTTCTTATAATAGTATTCATCCCCTCCCCTTCCCATGCCCTCTTTGTGTGGTATAGATTATTCTATTTTTCTTATTCCTTCAAGTTACTCTTGGTACCATCTTCTTTTCCCCCACACTTCCCCCCCCCCCATATCATCTTAGACCATTTAGTTCTCTAACCTCCCCTTATGACTAATTCTTCTAATTACTATAATTATGTGTACAGTTTTTTGAAATTACACATAATATTTCTCCATATAAGAATATAAATAATTTGATCTTATTGAAGCCCTTGAAGAAGGCAATTCAAAGATAAGAGTTTTCTTTCTTTCCCCTCTCTTTTTTATTTACCTTTTCATGTTTCTTATATCTTGTTGAATGCCCATACTTTCCCCTGGAAGTATATAGTCAGTTTTTTTTTAAACCCTTGTACTTCGGTGTATTGTCTCATAGGTGGAAGAGTGGTAAGGGTGGGCAATGGGGGTCAAGTGACTTGCCCAGGGTCACATAGCTGGGAAATGGCTGAGGCCGGGTTTGAACCTAGGACCTCCCATCTCTAGGCCTGACTCTCACTCCACTGAGCTACCCAGCTGCCCCCATATAGTCAGTTTTGATGGGTATGTGATCCTTGGTTGTAGATTCAAATCTCTTGCCTTTCTGAATATCATGTTCCAAGCGTTTGTAGTCTTGTAGTGTGGAGAATGCCAGATCCTTTGTAATCCTGACTGGTATTCCTTGATATCTGAATTGTCTCTTTCTGGCTTCTTGTAATATTTTCTCCTTAACTTGGAAGCTTTTGAATTTGGCTATTACATTCCTGGGTGATATCTTCTGAAAATTTAGTGTAGAGAGAGTTCTATGGGCTCTTTCAATGTCTATTTTGGCCTCTTGTTCAAGGACTTTGGGTCAGTTTTCTTGGATAATGTCTTGTATTATGCTATCTAGATTTTTATTTGTCTCTATTTTTTCCAGAACACCAATAATTCTCAAGTTCTCTCTTCTAGACTTGTTTTCTTGATCTATTATCTTCTTATTGAGATATTTCATGTTTCTTTTGATTTTGTCAGTCTATTGACTTTGCTTTATTAATTCTTGGTGTCTTGTGAGATCATTGGCTTCTACTTGCCTAATCCTAGCCTTTAAAGAATGGTTTTTGGCTATAATATTTTGTTTTCCTTTCATTCTCTTCTATCTGGCTCTTCAAGGCTTCTAGCTCGTCATTTCTTGTCTTCAATTTGCTTATAGTTTCATTTGATTTCTGAACCTTGCTTCATAATTGCAAAATTCTGTCTCATAAACTCTTATTTTCTTACCAAATCTCTTCCATCTTTCACATATTTCAGATTTGAACTCTTCAAGAGCTTGTGACCAATTTTTTTTGGGGGGGAAGGTTTGGATGTCTTTAATTGTCCTCCTTTGTTTTCTATTTTTTTTTCTGTGCAGAAGTTATCAAGTGTTACAGCATTTTTTCTTGGTCTTTTTGGTGGTTATTTCTTTGGCCTTGCTTGTCATTATCATGCTTTCTCAGCCAGCAGTCTGATTGAGACAGGCAGACTCTCTCTGTATATAACTAAGGAGCAGTTTTTGCCTGAGGCTAGTTTGTGAGTCTCCTGGCTTCCACTGTCTGCTAGGCCTCTACTGTCATCATGGCCCCTCTCATCATTACTCCTGTGCCCAAGGTTTGCACTCCCCAGCCTCCTGGAGTCTCTTGGTCTAGCTGTTTTCAGGGTCAAACCATTGTGGTCCTATTTGGCTTCCCAGAGCCCAGAAATTGGCCCACATTTGCTCCTCCACCTGAAGCTTTCCCCTGAGTCTCAGTGCTGAACTGCTTTCACTATCTCCAGCCACTCTGAGCCCTACTCCCATGCCCAAGGTCTGTGCATTTCAGCCTTCTACTGTCTCAAGTCTTGGTGGTCTCAGGGTCAAGCTCCTAGTGGTCCCAGTTAGCTTCCAAGAATCTAGATTTTATGTCCCTGCTTGCTCTAACTCTGGTGCACATCCTCTGACTCTTGTACTGTGGGTGGGGTGAGGGAGGTTTGATCAGCTAGCATTTTGATGGGAGCTATTTCCCCCCCTTATTGTGTGGAAGTGCCCAAATACCATGTACATTTGATACTGAGTCCTATTGTTGGGTCCCTTCTTTTATCTGTTTTTTTTGTCCTTTGGAGGTATGCTGGTGGTTGATAGTGAGGAGAGTAAAGCACCCTGCTTCTACTCTGCAGCCATCTTAACCCAGAAATCACAATAGAGCAACATTGAAATATACATTACATGAAAGTACCATATAATCTATATCAGACTACTTACCACCTCAGAGAGTGAGGAAGGGGAGGGAAGGAGGAAATATGAGTGCTAAAATGTCAGAATACAATTGACAAAATTGTTTTTACATGTAACTGAAAAATAAATTAATCAACTAAAACAAATGTTACTAGTCTCAGTGAGAATATTCTTCTCAAAGCAAAAATGGATTGGTAATCAGATAATCGACTTTAGTTAATTACCTTTATGGGTTCAGTTTGTACTAGAAACTGAATAATAAAGGGGATGGTATAGAAAATATATTATCTGGATTTTGTGAAAGCATTTAATGCAGTCTCATATTCTTCTAGACAAGATTGTTGAAGGAGCTGTGAGCTGATTCAGTCATTCTAAAGAGTGATTTGGAAGTAGGCCCAAAGAACTTTAAAATTGTGCATATCCTTTGACTCAGAAATACAACTACTAGATCTATAACCCTAACAGATACAAAAAAGGGGAAGGACCTGTTTATGAAAAACTATCTAAACCAGTTCTTTTTTTGGTGGTAGCAAAGAACTGGAAACTGAGGGGATATCCATCACTTGGGGAATAGCTGAACAAGTTATACTATATGATTGTAATGAAATACTACATTGCTATAAGAAATGAAGGGAAGGATGACTTAAGAAGGCTTTGAAAGACCTACATGAAATACATGCAAAATGAAGTGAGAAGAAGCAGGAAAGCATCATACACTGAAAAAGCAATATTATATGATGAGTATTAATGGATGACTTAGCTATTCCTAGTAATTCTGTAATCCAAGAGAATTCTCAAAGACTCATGATGAAAAATGTCATCCACCTCAAGAGAAAGAGCTGATAGTCTAATTGCAGATGAAGAGATACTATATTTCATTTTATTTCATCACTTTTCTTTCATTTGTTTGTTTTCTTTCACAAAAGGACTAATATGGAAAGATGATTACACTATTACATATGTAAAATTAATTTAATTTTATTTTATTTTAAAACCCTCACCTTCCATCTTGGAGTCAATACTGTGCATTGGCTCCAAGGCAGAAGAGTGGTAAGGGTAGGCAATGGGGGGTCAAGTGACTTGCCCAGGGTCACACAGCTGGGAAGTGTCCAAGGTCAGATTTGAACCTAGGACCTCCTGTCTCTAGGCCTGGCTCTCAAGGCACTGAGCTACCCAGCTGCCCCCTGTAAAATTAATTTAGGTTCTTGCTTTCTTGGGGAGGCATGAGGGAGGGGAAGGTAAGAATTTGAGTCAAACTTAAAGAAAATGAAAGTAAAAATTGTTTTTTTTCATGTAATTGAGTTAAAAATAAAATATTAGTGAACAGAAGGAATCTAAACAAACAAACAAAAAAGAAACATCTAGAGAACATTAGAATAAATATAAAATACATCAAAATTAGAAATAGCTTCTTTCTAAAACCATTAACAAGTATTAGCAATCATAAAGATAAACTAGAAACCTTCCCCAAAAAGAGCAAGAGTGAAACAAGGATGTTCATTATCACCTCTATTATTCAATATTGTACTAGAAATGAGAGCCATAGCAATAAGATATTAAGAATAAATTAAAGGCAATAGAATAGGTAAATAGGTAAATATAGGTAAAAGATACTAAAAAAGGTGAAATAGGTAAAAAGGAAATAAAGCTATCATTCTTTGCTGATGATATGATAGTATATGTAGAGAATCCTAGAGACTCTACCAATAAACTAATCAAAACAATGAACAACTTGAGCAGAGTTGCAAGATATAAAAATAAACTTACTGTAATTATCAGCATTTCTCTATACATCTCAACAGCAAGAAACAGAGAAAGAAATCCGTAGATAGAATCCAGATTCTATCTGCCAAAAAACCCCAGTATCCATATGATCACAACTATAAAACATTTTTTAAAACAAAGTCCTTTATATACAATTGGAAAAACATTAATTGCTCATGGATAAGTTGAGACAATAAAATAAAAATAAAAATTTTACCTAAATTAATTCATCTATCTAGTGCCATACCAATCAATTCCCCCCCCCAATTATTTCATACAGATAAAAAATGATAATTTATCTTGAAGAATAAAAAGCCAAGTTGAAGGAATTAATGAGAAAAATATAAAGTAAGGTAATTTAGCCAAACCAGATCTCAAAATGTATTATAAAGAGACAATCATCAAAACAATCTAGTACTGGCTAAGAAATAAAGTAGCAGATCAATGGAATAGATTGGGTACTCAATACACAACAGAAAATGACTCTATTCTAGTAATCTAGTATTTGACAAACCCAAAGATCCAAGTTTTTGGAAAAAGAACTTACTGTTCAATAAAATTTTCTATGAAAAGTGGAAAATATTATGGTATAAATTAGGCACAAACCAATACCGTCCACATATACCAAGGTAAAGTCAAAATAGATACATGATTTAGAAATAAAGGGTGATATCATAAATAAACTAGGGAAATGTGAAATAGCTTACCTATCAGATCTATGTATAAGGGAAAAATTAATGTCCTAACAAGACACAGAGAAAATTACATGATATAAAACAGATAACCTTAACTATATTAATGAATTTTTTTAAGTTTTTGCACAAACAAAACCAATGTAACCAAGATTAAAAAGGAAACAGAAATTGGGAGGGGAAATTATAGCAAATATCTCTGACAAAGTTTTCATATCTCAAATATATTGAGAACTGAGTCAAATATAAAAGAACACCAAGCATTTCCCAACAGACAAATGGTCAGAGAATATGGGCAGGAAGTTCTCAGAGGAAGTAATAAAACTAGGTAAGTTCTTTGAAAAAAATGCTCCAATAACTATTAATTAGAGAAATGCAAATAAAACCAACTCTGAGTAATTTCCTTATACACATCAGATTTGTTCATGGGTTCCATCAAATATAGTTAAGCACAGAGTATTACCAGGTTATTCTCCAACAACAAGTTACCAAATATGTGCCAAATACTTTGTCATCAAAACTAATGAAAAAAATGAAATGAAAAACTGATGAAAAAAAAAGAAATGAAAATTTCTTCCCATTATCTTCCAGTCAATATAACTCACCTGGGTAACTGTAGATGAATTAAATTCAATTTCATTCAATGTAATTCCTCTAGCCTTTTTTTTTTTGGTCAGGTAAATTCAAGGCACTGTGATTGAACCCATATGTACAAAGTCAAAATTAAAAACAGTGACTAGATTCAGAATAATAATAGTAATAATACTCATATATAGTGCTTTAAGATTTATAAAATACCTTGCATATAATAGATTCATTTAATATTCACAATCATCTTGTGATGAAAACACAATTGTTATGTTTATATTTCAAATGAGGAAACAGGTTGAGAAATTTTAGTGAAATGTATAAGATTATAGAATTACTGGTAACTGAGACATATTTGAATTTGGCATCCTGACTCAACTTATAATACTTTACCTCCTATGCCAGCTAATTCCTATATTTATCATCTACTGTAAACTTACAGCATTTAAAATAAATGGAAGAAAAGAGAGACCCACATCAACCAGGGGAATCAGGAATGATTTCCTCTATGAGGTAGCAGTGAGAGAAACCTTGAAGGGATGAGGTGAGGAGGAAGTGCACTTCAGTCATGGGGAACAGCTTGTGCAACAAAAAGGAAGATATGGAATAAGAATTTGTTGAATAATATTTTGATTAGAATATAGAATGGCTGAGTGTATATAATATGACATAAGTCTGGAAAAGGCAAAATATTTTAAATATCAAGGTGGAAATAGAAGTAGTTTTTCCAGAGGAAATAGAAAGAAATTACAATTACTTTAGCAGGAATCATGTCTGTAAGAAAAAAAAAAAACTGTAAGAAAAGCATCTTGTCAGTTGTGTATAAGATAAACTATGGCTGGGGTGGGGGGAATCACTGGATGAAAAAATTCAATTAGAAGGTTTATTTAGTCATTTAGATAAAAAGAAATAAAGTGGCAGGAAGATGCAGTGGAGGTGTGCAAGACTTGGGAGAATCAATAGTCAAGTCAGATATCTGAATGTCTGTGCTAGGCTGTAATATCAGAGTGAACAATAAACATTCTCAAGACAAAACAATTAAAGTTTTTAGCCTTTACATTACCTTGGGACCCTGGATTATCTATGGCAAATGTCTTAAACCTAAAGGTCAGGATCCTTTCAGAGATGTGTTGTATCCTGACAATAATGGATTAATCAGAGAGTGGGAAGTTAAGTTGGATCTCACCTTCCCCACTATGGACAATACTATCTTATCTCCAAAAAAACTACATCTATCCTGGTTTTCTGACACTATATTCTACAGTATTTTTTATTATGCAAACTAACAATTTATCCCTTTCTAGGAAGGCTGTTTAAACCTCATGAAAGTTGGGACACATAACTGTTAAGTATGGGCCCATAGACATAGTTATCCAGGGACCATTAGAAAAAAATGCTTCTCATTCCCCTTTACTCGCAATATACCCAATTTCCTGCCTCCCATATAATATCTTAACTAGAGTAGGCACTAAATTCATGAAATAAGTGAATATAAGCCAACCACTGTCTTTTGGAGGATGCAAGACAAAGTGAATCATATAAGATTAGTGGGCATTAATTAATTGTTACTTGAATCTGAGAAATCATTACATTAGCTTTCCCTCTAAAAATACTCTTCTGAGCTTCTCAGTTTATGGAAATGACACCACAAAGTTACCTTCTGATCATGCAGATTCACACTCAGTTTCATTTCCAAATGATGACACCACACGTATCAAATAAACTTCCAATTCCTCCCATTTCTACATCCTCAACATCTCTTGCATCTTCCTCTTCTCTATTTACGAAGCTATTATTTTAGATCAGGCTCTTATCACTCCTTGTTTGAAATATTTTTCTTAGCTTTCTAATTGGCCTTTTTACTGCAAGTTATTCCTCTCCAATCTTTCCTCCAAATAGTTGCTAAAGTCTTTTTCCTAAAGTATATGTCTGATGATGTCACTGTTCTAGACAATAAACACCCCGATTTCTTGGACCTAACTAAAAGAAATTACTTCCTCTTTTATAATCTTTTTGTATTAGTTTTTAAATAATTAGTATAGTTATGAACGATATATTTTGATATATGTATTTACATATACACGTATAAAAGTCATAACAGATGTCCATGCTCACTTTATTTTATTTTTTGTTCATGGCAGAGATCAAAAAATCTTTTAAAATTCTGTTACAAGTGATAAATCAAAGACAATACAACACTGATTCGAGTGTGCTTACAGTGTGACAGTAAGCCAAATAACTTGAACCATCTGGTCCTGAGTATCTTCATCTATGAAGTGGTTGGATTGGGTGATATCTAACATCCTATGATTCTAAGGTGGTTGCATTTTTTTTAAAGCAGAGTAAGTCATAGATTGATTTGGAGGAAGAAAATCTTTCTAGTAAAGAGTCAACAGACTTGGATTTTGTACCTAGTCAGTTTACTATGTCCTTTAAATCAATAACACAGATTAATACAGAGGTGACATATTTGATACATTGTTTAGCAGCACTGAAATGTAACACAGATCACCAGAAAATGAAAAAAATAGCTAAGTTTAATTCAGGAAGTTTAATAGAGGCAATGGCAGAACCAACATGAGTTAAAAACTAATTGTACAGGTACAGAATTTGGGAGGTGTAGTTAGATGACTGTCTCTGTAAAAGAATACTTCAATATTATAGTTTACTTATTACATTCATGCAAACAAGTCAGTGATGTGACATCATCCAAAACTGCAAATCATTTAATCATAAACTACATTAATAAATGCATAGCACTCAGAATCACAGAGGTGGGGACTTTTTGTTCTCTACTCTGGCTATAACATAACACTTATATGTTTTAAACAGTTTTGAGTGACATGTTAAGAGGAACATACATACAAGCTAAAGAACATTCATAAAAGGTCAACCAGGGTGGAGAAAGGACTAATTGATAACTATCTGAAGGAAACGGTAGTATCTAGGCTGGTGACATGAAGGCAGGCAACAAACATTTATTAAGTACTTTTGTTCTAGATCCTTTGGTATATGCTAGATATTACAAATTCAAGCAAAAAAAAGACAATACATCTCCACAAAAATATTACATTCTAATGGGAGAAAACAATCTATAAAGGCATGGTAAAAGGAGAGGCAGGGAAGTGATATGTCCTGGCACGGTAGCATAATGATCAGAAAAATGAAGAATGAATGGCCCATACCTACCCCCACAAAAGAGGCTCTCAGAAAGGAATTCACAAATTGATGATGGGAGATATTTAAGAGAGCTTTGTGAGAGTGAAATGTCTCTATTTCTAAGAGAAGTTCCATGGTGGGAAAACAGTTAAGTCAAGTCTGAACAAGTAAAACATAGCCCTGTAAGGGGCAATAAAGTAGGATCAGCTGGAAAAAAGCATACTTAGTTTTGTATAAGTTGGAAGAGAGATATTATAGCCATCAATAAAGAGATGAAGAAGTGTCATGTGAAAGAGGACTTAGAATTGTTTTACTTGGACTCAGAACAAGTGGTAATGAAATGAAGATCAAGAGAGATTTTGATTCTATATTATGAAAACTTTTCTAATTACCATTAAAGTGATTTTCGTTAAGTATCCATTTGACCATAACATTCTCCTATTCAGAAAAGTCCAGTGGCTCACTATTCAGCTTATTAACTGGATTAGACTGATGGAGCTGACCAGTTGTAGCAATGTGTCCTGAAGCCAGATCTTCCACAGATGCCAGCACAGGCTGAAGGGGAGAGTGAAGGTGTGGAGGCTGAAGGTAGTTATTCTTGTCCTGCTTTAGAAGCTTTATTACATCAAAGTAGTTATAGTAAAGAGAGGAAAATGTAGGAAAGAGTTATGGAGTAGCTTAGCTTACTACCCTATTTGCAATTTAATGGATTGAAGCTTACCACTGACTGGTGTTCCTTCATATTCCAAGCTCCAGCTAAAAAGAGCTAATAAACTCCTGGTCTTGCGTTATAAGGAGTTTTCTCCACCCACTAGTTCTCCCACATCACATTTCAGGAACAAATCATAGTTCCTTAATTTGCCTGGCATTGCCCAGGGTGAGGGGGGAGGCCGTGCCTGTGGATTCAGTTTCCCATCTTGATGGTTTTAACTTCTTTTCTCTGAGGATCTATCTATCCATGCACATCTCATTGGTAAATGACCTCTGGGTCACTGATTGATGATGTCAAACAAAGCAACATAATGAGAGAGAGAGGCTGCTTTCCAACACCTTATACCCAGATTGAATAGAGCAGGAGAGACCCTTAGCTCTGTCCTGCTGCTGAGCCTGGCTCTCTGTCCACTCTGCACACTTCCTCCTTTGGTTTTCTGCCAGCTCTGTGAGGCTAATCCCCTCTGCCCTCTCGAGGCTTCTTCTCTGTACTATTGCTAAACTAGATTAAGTCAGTTGAGCTGATTTGCAGAGTTGAATGTGCACTGAGGCCAAAATTTCCAGAGGCAGAGGCCCAAGATGGAGGTTTGGTGGCTAAAAGCTTCCACCAGCTTGCCTTCTTCTCTGTTTCTCCTCTCCATCTGACTCCTTGCCAACTGTGTTCAGAGCCCTTAGCTTCATGTGGTAGCAAGGCACTCCAACCTGGTTTGGAGTCCTCACCCTGAGATCCCACCAACCAACTGAGTCTCAGCACAGTAGGTGGGGGAAGAGCTCTAGGACCATCCTTCTTTCTTTTTTTAAACCAAGAATTCAAACTTCTCTGTGTACCTTTTAAGTTTAATCAGCCCTATCTTCTTGTTGGATTTGGTTTTCTGTCCCCCTGGAAGTGCCTTTTTTATTGATGTGGCAGGGTTTTCACAGAGGAATCAACTTTTGCTGCTTCTAAGCCACCATCTTGACTCCACCCTTTCCAGTGGATCACTATTGCTTCTAATATTAAATATAATTTTTTCAGTTAGAATTTCAAAATTCTTCAGAATATTACATTGAATGATTCTCTACTGATTCTGCTATCTAGACAAATTTTCTGTTTTGTTGCTCACTCCATTGTCCATCATCAAGTCATTGCTCAAACTGACTCACTTTTCTTGAACTGTCCCTCCTTCTCACTTTTTGTCCATGTAATCCTTCCTTTTCTTCCACATGTACCTCAACAACCACTTTCAATGGAAACCTTTTGCTGACTCTTTCACCTACTAGTGCCCTCTCTCCCTAATTTTCTTGAATTTAGTGTATGCATTTATTATACCTACACTTCAATATTTATATATCATCTCCATTCAGATAATACAGAAAATTATAAGACCTTTACCTTCCATCTTAGAATCAAGGCAGAAGAATGATAGCTAGGAAGTGTTTGAGTCTAGATTTGAACCCAGGACCTCATGTCTCTAAGCTTGGCTCTCAATCTATTGAGCCACCTAGTTGCCCTGAGAATATGTTGTGTGATTTTTTAAAATAAGGGCTCTTTTAATACTTGTCTTTATATCTGCAGTGCTTACCACAGTGTCTGAGGGATAACACTATAATTTGATTTGTCAAAATGCTTTTTCTTAAAGTATGAGTGGGTTTGCCTAAAACAGTTAAATTTAAATGTTCTACAACAGCACTAGAGACCACTGTTGGCTTCTTTTCAGATAACTTGTATTTTGTAGTGATGCAGAATATATTTATATATACACATTTATGTTCTCTTGAATTCAAATTGTATATGTATATATTTGCTCTTTATTTTGTTTCTTAATATAAAACTTAGTTTTACTGTAAAAATGATAAATGCATGTTTATTTATTGAAATTGTAAAATAGATTTCTGCTACACATAGGAGTTCTGCTGAGTTCCTACTATCTTATAATTCCAGATTCACCTTCCTTTCAATAACATAAGCTATTTTTCTCATTAATAGGAAAGTACAAATTGCTCTCAATTTGAATGTGTAACCTAGGTATTTCTAAGTAATTTATGAACTCTGGTTGGGAGAGTAATAGAGTTGTCATTTAGAAATAGTCCCCAGAGCTCACATTTGGATGATACTCAAATTTATACATCATTTTTTCTTAGGATTGAAGAACATTTTTCAGCAAATTAAATATGAAGAAGTTCCCAAAGTATTTTAATCTGTAATATG
This sequence comes from Gracilinanus agilis, assembly GCF_016433145.1. Lineage (NCBI taxonomy): Eukaryota > Metazoa > Chordata > Mammalia > Didelphimorphia > Didelphidae > Gracilinanus > Gracilinanus agilis. Next base: position 531,348,453 of record NC_058130.1, read on the forward strand.
CAGAGATACATATATTGCCCAGTATGGATTACATGGGTAAGATAAAGATACCAGGAATCATAGATGACCCAAATTCATGTTTTTGGGGAGTGTAAGTGAAAGAAGGATCCTGAGAACAGATGTTCTGATGACAATGAGTTTTGTATAAAGGAACAGCTGAGAAATATATCCTTATCTGGCACTGAGTAAAAGAAGACTGACACGGATTTTTTTTAGTATTGTAAGTTTGACCATTTATTGTTTATGGAGCCATAATTTAGAAGAGCAAGCTATAAACTTTCCCATTTTAGCTAAAAAATGCCACAGAACATTTATCTTTTACATGAGTAAGATTTCAGAACAAAAAGTGTTAAGATTTGAGAAGTTCACTAAAATTGTCTAGGAATCATTTAAAAAGTGAATTTCTCTTCTCTGAGGAATGTGAGTCTGATTTCAATCAGACTGCAATGAATAAATCTACCATTAGGACCCTGGGGAGAAAGAAACTTAGAATGTTAAGATAGGCTGGGAATTTATGATTTGGTAGGCAGGGACTGAGTCGCCAGTGAGAAGTGAAAGATTTATTAGGTCAGGTGTATTCTGTCTTAGTACCCTTATTCTACATTCTTTTAAAAGGCAAACTTTATTACAATATATAGGACACATAAGCTATTCACTCTAAAAAGGTAATTCATATGCATAATCAATAAATTCTTTAACAAGCATTTACAATGCACCTAAGATGTGTCAGACATTGAGCTAATTGGTGAGAAAATATTCCTGCCTCCAAATAACAATCACAAACTGTACTTTTGGTCCCAATTAAAACATTCAATGCCTTATCCTATCAATTTCTTCACCTCCCAAACCCCTGGTCATCACTTAGCTTTATTCACTTTCCTTAATCATTTTGTCCCCATAGTGAACCAATTGAATTCTCACTGTCATCTTCTCTTGAGTACCTTACCTCCATATGTTTTCTCTAAACCAGCCTTGTAAAGCCTAAACCTTCGATCACTCCCATCATTCAATATGTTCATTCCTCTGTATATGTTGCTGGAAGAAATTCAAGAAAATCCCCCAATCCTGCTAATTATGTCCAATTCAAATTTGTTATATAACTTCAATTGAGACTTCACTGGTAAAGGTAAACTTTTTTATATTTCCCTAATTAATTCACTATAAAACTCATGTTAGAATATATTCCAAACTGTTGCATTCATCTGGAAATATCTTAAAATACCCTCTTCTATGCTCCAAATAAGAATCTTATGTCATGTTTTACTCCCTCACAAGAAAATTCAAACCACTTACAAAGATCTTTATTTTCTCTAATCCACTTCTCACATTATCCTTATGTCATCTGCCATTGTTTCTGCCTTTACTTCTTTTCACATGAGGTGGCTATTTGCTTTGCCAAGGCAAATCACTCTACATGCACAGGTGAACATATTGCATCCCATTTTATCTAGATTTCCTCCTCTGTTGTTTCCACTTTCTTTTTTTAAAATCTAAAATCACTCCCTCCTATTGCCTTCAAACATACCTATGTTTCCCTAATCCTCAAAAAAGTAAAATTCTTAAAATGCTCGCTTGGTCCATCCAGCCCTGCTACCGATAGTTTCATATTGCTCTTTCTTTTTGTAGCAAACCTCCTTGAAAAGACCATCTAAAATCGGTGCTAATACTTACATTCCTTTCAATATCTAATTAACACTGTACAGTCTGATTTTTGGCTTCATCATTTAACTAAATCTGTTCTCTCCATAGTTAATTATAAAATCTAATGGCTTTTTCTCAATCTCCATCTTTATTGATTTCTACACAGCCTTTGACATTGCCAATCACTATGTCCTCAGTACTTCTCTCTACATTTTCATGTCACTATTTTCTCCTGATTCTCTTTTGATTTATGTGACCATACCTTCTAAGTCTCCTTTGCTGGATCTTTATCTTGATCACTCTTCCTAAACAAGAATGCTTCATGGGGCCTCATCTTTGGGCCCTCTTCTATTTTTCTACCATACCATTTCATATGGGGAGTTCACCAGCTCTCGTGGATTCAATTATCATTGCTACAGTGATGATTCTCAAGTGATGATTCTTACTTATCCAGTCCTTGCCTTTCTGCTGATGTCTTGTATCTCAAAATTCTTATTTGCAATTTAAACCGAATGCCCTCTAAGTGACTAAAACTCAATATACCCTAAACAGAGAATAAATTCATCCAAACAAAAGACATGTAAAAAGTATAACAAATTAAATGAAAAGATAATATTTTCTTAATTGATTTATTCTTCTTTGGTTTACACATCAATAGAGGGAGACTCATCTTCAGAGAACACACATTACCATGTAGGGCAATGGTCAGCAACCTTTTTGGCTGTGAGAGCCATAAACATCTGCAGAAGGAGGAGGATGGAGGAAGAAGGCACTGGAATATGGGGTGGGGGCTGAAGGGCCCCCTGGGGCACATCCTGGGGCTCTTCCTGGACTGGCTGGTCAGAAGTGTTATATTGAATCTCTGGGAGTTTGAAGTTCACGTTTGATTGACAGATAAGTCAGTTGGATAGAATGTTCCCAGAGAGGCATGCGGGACACAGGAGAGAGCAGTTGAGAAACCTGAGAGAGGTTCTGGGGTCTTTTACCTGTCCCTGAGGCTAGAGATCAGTGTGGATCCTGGACTTTGGAGATAGAGACTTGCAAACACTACCCTGCAAGCTACTCCTGTGTTTCCTGTACCATTATCAATTTGTATAGACCACCATCTCTGTGTCTACTGCCCTTAGATATTAGGAGTTTCATTATCTTAGCTATCTAGGCTTCCCAGGGCCTGGGAGGGATCAGGGAAGTGGGCAGGAGAGGAAGAAGAGGGTGGAAAGGGTGGATATATCTCAACTGATAAGGCTTAAGATCTGAAGAAGAAGAAGCTGAAGATTTCACAGCAGTTTGCCTACTCTGGTTTAGCCCTGGCCAGGCTGGACCAGAGAGAAGTTATCATCTTGATTATATCATTGTCTGCAGTTAGAGATTTATTAGTATCAATTTAAAGTAGGGTCTCTTATTACCTCAGCCCCTTACCATTATCCTTCTTATCAAATATATACAAAGTTTAAAGTACCTTCCTGAATTGGTTTCCAAAGCTTATTTGGGAAGGGAGTCATGCAGTCAGATTACCTAAATTACCTCAGCTGAAGAGCCCAATAATTAATATCAATTAACTCCAGGTGGGTCCTGAAGAGATAAATCACTTTGACCTAAAGGATCCTGCCTGGGCAACTATTATAAAGGGGAAGTACCATCTTATCATCTCTCTGTACTCCAACTTCATATACATCAAAAATAGTAGTGACCTCCTTTATAATCCCAGAGATTCAATATAACAGGAGGTAGAGCCAGATATGGCTCGAGAGCCATATATTGCCAACCCCTGATGTAGGGCATGCTTATGGTAGAGGCAACCAGTCACAATATCTTAGCTACAATCTTTCCAGGACTGATACTTCAATAATCAAATTGTTGCTGCTGTGATTTGATGTTCTTGGTGGTGTTTTCTTCAGTGCCACTCACTGACAATCTTGGTTCTTGGCTATTATAATGCTGTAACTATAAAACTTCTCTAGGATAAGGATACTCTCATAGACACGATATCCAGCTGAGAGGAATGGGAAAGAAAAAAGCCAGGCCAGACATCCCCTATAAAAAGATCAAATGTTTTTTCCTGTTGTTGTGATGTGTTTTATTTCCATATTGTTGTGAGGAAGATTAATAAATGAGTATTTAGGAGACTTAGCAGGCAGGGCTGAAGGATTCTAAATGGAATGGGGAAACAGGAAGTGTGGCTTCTCTCTCTGGGATGGACTCCATGGTGGTTGGGGAAAAGTTGTAACTGACCCCGGGGAGACCTGAGAGGAAGTGGAGTTTGTATTCTGATATCCTGATATCTAGAAGGAGGAAAGTCATTTGCCTGGGGGAGGTTAGGTAGAGACCATAAAATCTAACCTGAGTTGTGGGTCAGCTCAGGTTGATTTAGCTTCCTGACTTACCCAATTAAAGGAGTACTGGCTGAAGATCTGGGAAAGTTGTATCATCACTGGAGTGTGACAGGACTCTGCAGTGAGGATATCCCACTTTCCTTCCTGATCTCCATTGTTCCCTGCCCTGCTATAGTTTAGTTTAGTGTAGATAAGTCCATTCCCTGTCCCTGCAGCTTGCCCATAGACTGGTAGAATAGAAACCCCTTCTCCCTTCTTTAGACTGTAGTTTTCTTAAATTAAACTTTTGTTTATAAACCCTGTTGTCATTTACTTGCTGGCTTCACAGACTCCCTGTCTAGGTGGAGCAGTGTGACAGTTAAGGCCCAACTGTCACTCCTGTCAACTTCCATTTCCAAACAGCTAAACCCAGTTTCCCTAACTTATTTAGTCCCAGACTATTGTCTATTCCTGTCTCCTACTCACCCTTCTGAACCCAGATAAATATCTAAGTTAACTTCTGTTTTCCCCATAAGAATATCTAGGTTTGTATCTCAGTTCACATTATGATGCAACTATCCTATTTAGGGTTTTTATTTCTTTTAGGAATTAATTAGTTAAGTAATTCCTTGTAATGACTCAGTTGAAGGTTGTTATTCCAATGAATGGCAACAAGAGTGATGTGGAAGCAGGGATATATTGTCCATTTCATTCTCAAGAGAGTCTTTCAGTTGACCTCAAAATTAATTTGAACCAAACAAAAATCAAGGGAAGAAATCATTACAGTTATTTTCCAGAGTCAAAGTCCATGTTATTACACATATGTGTAATACATATGTACATATATATGCATACACATATGTACATATGTGTATGTGTATAAAGATATGTATATGCAACAAAACAAATCAACGTTTTAAACAACAATAAGAATAAGCAAAAAAGAACCAATTTTAAAATAATTTAAAGAACTATCATTGGTGCTTGACTTTTGGCAGAAATATCCTTCCTTTCTGTATTTAATTAAATTTTATTTTTCTGAATTAATTGGAATTTTTTCCTCTCACCTCCCCTACTGATGAATAACAATAAAAAACATAACCATTTTGTAATGTATATGTCTATATGTGTGTCTATGTAGACATATATAGCAAAATAAATATGTGTATATATGTATATATGCATGCATACATACATATATGTGGGTGAGGGTGTGTGTGCATATGTATGTGTGAGGCAAAGCAAATTCCCTCACTTACCACATCCAGTACAAATTTGGACATTCCTTTGAAATTTATTTGAAAATAACTTTGCATAATATTTGCCAGTTATCTAAATTAGCACAATTCAATTCGATCCAACATGATCCAATTATATTTAACAAACACTGATTATCTAAGTCATCTGTTACCACTTACCAGGTTAGTTTTACTCTCAAATTTCTGAGCTGCTCAGTGCTTTCAGGCATTTCTCTGTAAAGTAAGAAGACTTGTAATTGTACTACCTGTCTGACAGGTCTACAGTGAAGATAAGATGAGGTAACAGAAAAATGCAGTATATAAGATCAAGTCATTATTAGTATAATAAACTAATTACCTGATGCTATATTTCCAGTCCTTGTGACTCCAAGTGAAAAAATGCAAATAGTATTTTGCCAGGAAAATAATACACATTTCCCATTTAAAATAACTAAAATTTATTGCCATTCATGAATTCAAATCTATAAATTCTTATAAAGCACCTATGAAGTGTAAAGAATTATATTTTTGAAATGTATGGAAGGTACAAAAATACCACAGTAATTCATTTTCACAGTTAATATGATAACATCAACAAGGATTTATTAATAATTTGCTATGTGTACCACACCAATGGAACATTCAATAACATGGAAATAGGTCTTGATAGATGACACATGTTAAAACCAGTAGAAATGCATGTTGGCTATGGGGGGCATGAAAGGGAGGTGAAGGGGAAAGTAAGAATATGAATCATGTAACAATGGAAACTTTTTATAAAAAATAAAAAATAATTAAAAAAAACAATTTACTATGTGCTTAATGGTTCATTGGATAAACCACCAGACCTGGAGCCTACAAGACCTGAGTTAACCTCAGTTTGCTTCAGGTTCTTCAACAGTGAAATGGAGATGAAAACAAGCACCTGCTTCACAAAGTTGTTATAAAGATCAAATGAAATAATATTTATTTTACCACTTAGCCCAGTGTCTGACACTAAGTAGATGATATAAATATATATTTACACACACACAGACAAACACACACATACACATATAGGTTGTTTCTCTTCTTCCCTTCCACTATGCTAAGCATCAGATTTTCAAAGAAAAGCAGAAAGGCAATCTCTGAATTCAAGGAATTTATAGAGTTTTCCTTTTTCTTTTTTGAATATTTTATTTTCCTAATTATATGTAACAACAATTTTTAACGTGTGTTTCCCTGAATTATAAGGTCCAAATTGTCTCCCTCTCTCCCTTCCCCACCCCCAAAGGTGGTAAGCAATTTGTTCTGGATTATAAATATATTATCATGAGGAGCAGAGACAAGATGGTAGAGAGTATTGTGATACAATGCCTCAAAGTGAATTTAGAGCAGCATAGGTTAGAAAAAGATGGAGTAGAATAATTTTTTAGCACCCAACAGTTTAGAAGGCCTGCACAAAAGATCTTTTGCACCTTGTTGCAAGTGGAGCACTAATCAGCATGTTAAAGGAAGCCTCATTATGACAATAGGCCTTAGGAGTAGCTGAATGAGCAGCAAACACTTCTGGAGCTCCCAGTCACAAATGTTAAGTGGGGTCGGAAAACTGCTTAGAAGGAAATTACAGGGGTCCCTTTCCTGGCTTTGGGTACAAGACTCTTGTCTCTTTGCACAGCTGCAGATCACGACATGATACTGGGTCAGAAACTCAGGGTGAGGAGGAGCGCTAACACTCATCAGGGCTTGAAGACACATGGGACCAACACAGTTCCAAGGTAGAAAAGAGTAACTGTACTTGTGGTAACTCACACATCAAAGGACAGGCTGTAAGAATATTAAACACATCTCTCCTTACATCATACTACTTTGGAAGAACTGAAAGCAGGTAGATCCCCACACGTAGCTCTGAAGACAGCTGCACGAAGACCCTAAAGCCTGGAGAAGTACTTCCTTCCTCCACCTTCAACCCCCCACCCCCATCCCCCAGTTACAGAGAGCCCAACTCTAACAAGTTGTTTTTTTTTTGTTTTTAATAAAAAGAAAAGAAAAAAAACTGAAAAACAAGCAAACAACAACAAAAAGAAACTCAAGATGGAAGTTACTTTAGTGACACAGAAGACCAAAACAAAAACTCAGTCTGTTCTGCCCACACTCAACCCGACCATCTATTAAAAATATAAAGCATTTTTTAGGAATACAAGTATATAATAAGTATATAATACCATCTTTTACAGAAAAATATTTCTTTATTAATAATAGTGAGGATACTATGGTTTAAAAATATACATGAAATAATTTAATTGCGTCTTTTATTCACCCCTAATTCAACCATCTCACCCCCAGTCTACTTCTATCATCTACTGAAACACATATGATTTGTACCAAAGTATCCTCCAAAAGAGTTATGATACAACAATTCAAAATAAATTCAGAAGCAGCATAAACAAAAAAAAAATAAGGTGAAGTAATTTTTCAACTTAAAACAACTTAGAATTCTGGCATAAGGGTTCTAGTGCAACAGGGTGTAGGGGGAGTGTAGCTTAGCAATAGGCCGTGGACTCAATAGGAGCAGGTACAAAGGCTTAAAGAACTTTTGGCCACAGATGGTAAGTTGGGGGGGTGGTTCAGAAAATTGTACAAAAAGAAATTATAGGGGGCAGCTTGGTGGCTCAGTGGATTGAGAGTCAGGCCCAGAGATGGGAGGTCTTGGGTTCAAATTTGTCCTCAGACACTTCCTAGCTGTGTGACTTGGGCAAGTCACTTACCCCCATTGCCTAGCCCTTATCACTCTTCTGTCTTAGAACCAATGCCCAGTATTTATTCGAAGATGGAAGGTAAGGGTTAAAAAAAGGGCCCCTTTGATGACTGTGGGTATAAGACTTGTCCTATCACTCATATGCAGAACCAGATAGCAATCCTGGGGCACAGTCTCTGGATGAGGAGGAACATCAATTTACAACAGCACTTGCAGCTACAGGGGAACAGGGAACCTTGGTCATAGTTCCAAGGTGTAAAAGAATGTGAGAGGTTACTCACAAAACAGAGCACAGACCTGGAGAGTATTATAAACATTTCTCCTTTTATCATCTTGGAAGAACATAAAGCAGATAGAAACTTCAATGGCAGCTCTGAAGCCAACTGTACAAAGAAATCAAATCTTGAAATAGTGCTCCCTTCATTACAGTAATGAAAAATTAGTAAATAACAACAAAAAAAGAAACATCAAAATAAATACCTTATTTTGGTTACAGGGTAGACTTAAAGTAAGAATAAGACAACAAAGTCCATATTACTTCATACAAAATCTCCAAGAAAAATATTAATTGCTCTCTGGTCCAAATAGAACTGATGGAGGAGCTCAAAAAGGATTTTAAAAATCAAATGAGTGGCAGAAGGAAAATTAGGGAAAGAAATGATGGTGATATGGGAAAATAAAGAAAAAAGAGTCAAAATCTTGGCAAATGTGTCTCAAAATATGTTGAATGAATTAATACTGTAACAATCAGAATAGGTCAAGTGGTAAAATAAGCATAAAAATCCAAAGAAGAGAAAAACTTTTTAAAAAATCAATTGGCTATAAAGATTTTTTCTCAATTTGTTCTTTCCCTTCTGATTTTGGCTACATTGTTTTTGTTTGTACAAAAACTTTTTATTTTGATATAATCAAAATCATTTATTTTACATTTTGTAATTTTCTCTAATTCTTGCTTGGTTTTAAAATCTTTCCTTTCCGAGCGATCTGACAAGTAAACTATTCTATGTTCTCTTAACTTATTTATAGTTTCTCTCTTTATATTCAAGTCATTCACCCATTATGAATTTATCTTGGTGTAGGGTGTGAGATGTTGATCTAAACATAATCTCTCCCATATTGTTTTCCAAATTTCCCAGCAGTTTTTGTCAAAGAGTGGATTTTTGTCCCCAAAGTTGGGCCCTTTGGGTTTATCATACACTGTATTGCTGATGTCACTTACCCCAAGTCTATTCCACTGATCCTCTCTTCTGTCTCTTAGCCAGTACCATACCGTTTTAATGACCACTGCTTTATAGTATACAATTTAATAACTGGTACTGCTAGGCCCACTTCCTGCACATTTTTTTTTCCATTATTTCCCTGGATATTCTTGATCTTTTGTTATTCCAAATGAACTTTGTTATAGTTTTTCCTAATTCAGTAAAAAAGTTTTTTGGTAGTTTGATAGGTATGGCCCAAAACAGGTAAATTAATTTGGGTAGAATGGTGATTTTTATTATGTTAGCTCATCCTACCCATGAGCAATCAATGTTTTTCCAATTTTTTAGATCTAGTTTTAATTGTTTGGAAAGTGTTTTGTAGTTGTGTTCATATAATTCCTGTGTTTGTTATGGTAGATAGATTCCTAAGTAATTTATATTGTGTAGCGTTATTGGGAATGGTTTTTCTCTTTCTACCTGTTGCTGCTGTGACATGTTGGAAATATATAGAAATGCTGATGATTTATGTGCATTTATTTTGTATCCTGAAACTTTGCTAAAGTTGTTGATTATTTCTACAAGCTTCTTAGTTGATTCTCTAGGATATTTTAAGTAGACCATCATATCATCTGCAAAGAGTGATAGCTTAGTCTCCTCATTGCCTATTTTGATACCTTCAATTTCTTTTTCTTCTCTAATTGCTACTGTTAGTGTTTCTAGTAGAATATTAAATAATAGAGGAGATAATGTGCATTCTTGTTTCACTCCTGATCTTATTAGAAAGGCTTCTAATTTATCCCCCTTGCATATGATGTTTGTTGATGGTTTTAGGTATATAATGTTTATTATTTTTAGGAAAGGTCCTTCTATTCCTATCCTTTCTAGGGTTTTCAATAGGAATGGGTGCTGTATTTTGTCAAAGGCTTTTTCAGCATCTATTGAGATAATCATGTGATTTTTGTTTGTTAGATAGTGGATATGGTCAATTATGTGGATGGTTCTCCTAATGTTGAACCATCCTTGCATTCCTAGTATAAATCCCACCTGATCATGGTGGATGATCCTCTCGGTCACTTGCTGGAGTCTCTTTGTTAATATCCTATTTAAAATTTTTGCATCTATGTTCATTTAGGGAGATTGGTCTGTAGTTTTCTTTCTCTGTTTTTGGTCTACCTGGCTTTGGAATCAGTACCATATTTGTGTCATAACAAAAAACTCTGACAGTGGTCTAATTACTCAAATATACAAGGAGTTAAACTAATTGTATAAAAAATCAAGCTATTCCCAATTGATAAATAGGCAAGAGACATGAATAGGCAATTTTTAGGTAAAGAAATCAAAAGTATCAATAAGCACATGAGAAAGTGTTCTAAATCTCTAATAATCAGAGAAAGCAAATCAAAACAACTCTGAGGTATCACCTCACACTTAGCAGATTGGCTAAAATGAAAGAAGGGGAGAATAATGAATGCTGGAGGGGATGTGGCAAAACTGGGACATTAATACATTGCTAGTGGAATTGTGTACTGATCCAACCATTCTGGCTGGCAATTTGGAACTATGCTCAAAAGGCTATAAAAGAATGCCTGCCCTTTTATCCAGCCATACCATTGTAGGGTTTGTACCCCAAAGAGATCATAGATAAACAGACCTGTACAAAAATATTTATAGCCGAGCTTTTTGTGGTGGCAAAAAACTGAAAAATGATGGTATGCCCTTCAATTGGGGAATGACTGAACAAATTGTAGTATATGTTGGTGATGGAAGACTATTGTACTCAAAGGATTAATAAACTGGAGGAATTCCATGTGAACTGGAAAGACCTCCAGGAATTGATGGAGAGAGAAAGGAGCAGAACCAGATGAACATTGTACACAGAGACCAATACACTGCAGTAAAATAGAATATAATGAACTTACTTCTGTAATAGAAGCAATGCCCAGGACAATTCTGAGGGACTTATGGAAAAGAACTCTACCCACATAGAGGAAGTGGAAACAGAAGAAAAACAACTGCTTGAACACATGGATTGAGGTGGATATGATTGGGGATGTAGACTCAAAACTACCATACCAATGCAACTATCAACAATTTGGAAATAGGTCTTGATCAATGACACATGTTAAAACCAGTGGAAATATGCATCAGCCATGGGAGGGGAGCTCCGGGGTTGAAGGGGAAAGTAAGAGCATGAATCATGTAACCATGTTAACTTTTCTAAAAAATAAATATTAATAAATGTTTAAAAAATAAAAAATAAAAAGTCAACTGGCCAAATGGAACAAAAAAACAAGATGTACAAAAATGCTCTGAAGAGAAACATTTCTTGAAAGAAAAAATTATCCCTTTGATCAATTAGGAAAGGTCACTTAAGAAAATGATGCCTTAAAAATTAGAATTGGACAAGTAGAAGCTGATGACTTCATGAGACAGCAATAAACAATAAAAGTGAAAAAAATGAAAAAATAGAAGAAAATATGAAATGTGGTCTGGGAAAAATGATCTGGAAAACAGATTTAGGACAGATAATTCAAGAATTATTGGACAACCTGAAAGCCATGATAAAAAAAAGAGCTTAAACATCGTCTTTCAAGGTATTGCCAATGAAAATTGCCCTGATATTCTAGAACTAAAAGACAAAATAGAAATTGAAATAATTCATCAATCACTTCCTAAAAGAGGTCCTAAAAGAATAATTTCCAGGAATATTATGACCAAATTCCAAAAATCCTAGATCAAGGAGAAAATATTATAAGCAACCAAATAGAATTCAGATATCATAGAACCATGGTCAAGATAACCAAAAACTTAGCAGCTTCTATAATAAAGGATCAGATGACCTGGAATATGATATTCCAGAAGACAGAGGAGTTAGATCTTCAAACAAGAATTACATATCCCACAAAACTGAGCTAATCTTTTAGGAGAAAATGAGTATACAATGAAATAGAGTATTTTCAAACATACCTGACAAAAAGACCAGAGATGAATGAAAAATTTGACTTTCAAATATAAGACTCAAGACAATCACAGAAAGGTAAACATCAAAGAGAAATCAGCATTCATTCAATGAGGTTAAACTGTATACATACCTACATAAGGAGATGATTCTTATAATATCAAGGAACTTTGTTATTATTAGGGCAGTTAGAAAGAATATACATTGAGAGAGGGCAGGAGTGTGAGTTGAATATGATACAATGACATAAAACTAAAACAAAATTAGTAGATGAGAAAGAGGAATTCATTGGGAGATATGGAAAGGGAAAAACAGAATGTGGTAAATTATTGCACAGAAGAGGCATGAAAGAGTACTCACAGCGGAGGGAAAAATAGGGGAGATGGGATGGAGAGAATGTAAACGTTACTCTCATCAGACTTGGCTCAATGAAGGAAGAATATACTCAATCAATTGGGTATAGAAAGCTATCTTATCCTATAGGAAAGGAGAAGGAGAAGGGGAAAAGGGAAGTGTACTGGGGTTGATAGAAAAGATAGAAAATTGGGGGAGACAAAAGTCATAAACTAAACAGGTGTAAATAGGGTGGAGAATAATAAAGAATAATCATAACTGTGCAACATTTTTTAATAATCTCTGTTATAAAGGCCTTATTTCTCCAGTGCATAGGGAAATGATTTGATTATATAAGACAAGTTGTTCCTCAATTGATAAATGTTCTAAGGATATAAATAGGTAGTTCTTGGAGAAATTAATTAAAGCTTTATATAGTCATACTAAAATAGCTCTAAATCACTATTATTTGGAGAAATGCAAATTAAAACAACTCTGAAGTACCAAACCATATCTCTCAGATTGGCTATAATGACAGAAAAGGAAAATGATTTAAAAATGTGAAATTAGTTCTTTTAAGCCCAGTTTAAAATGGCAAAAAATAATGTGATTTAATTTTTATAAAGAAATAAATTTTAATGGAATTTCTAGCATATATCCCAAAATATAGAAAATTTCAAGTTGACTTTGACAGTTCCATGAAATAAATGATGATATACCTTTAATCTCAATATCACCTTACAGGGATTAATTTTGTGAAAATATTTTTAACAATATCAAGGGTTTTTTTAGCTTTTTTCATCAATTTTGAGGTAATGACTTAAATATATAGAAAATACTCTTCCCTTGCACTAATATGTAGTTGGAAGAAAGAGTAATAATTCATTTATTATTATTTTTAAATTATTTTTAAAGGAATCTCTGTTTTATAAATGTCCTTATGGCCTGCTTTCGCCATATGGAATAATTAAAACCTTCCAGGTACTTATTTGTTTAAAATGACTATGGTAAAAACCCTTAAGAAAATTAATAAAGGTAGCAGAATGAACCAAGCAATATTTATAGCCTTAATGCCTCAGATTATTTGCTTGTTTTCAAAAGATCAAAAACAGTTATTGATGCCAAAGTATACCAGAGCAACATATAAAAAGATGAGAGTGGTGGTCTAGTCAATTTCTTTGGGAATACAATTGCAATATTACCATGACATTCAGAATACAAAAAAATAAATATCAATGATAAATAGTATTCCAGTTACAATGGTTAAGAAATTCACACAAATCATGGTGACATGATATGTATTTTGCAGAACTATTTTAAAATAAATAATTATGGTTTACTTTTTAAATGCTTAGAAAAGTTACGTGAATGATAAGCAAAAAAATCACAAAATAATGTGATCCTCCCTGTTTAATAAAAATCTACATATGAAATAATTATCTAAACATTTATTCCTAGACCTCAGAGAATATTGTTGCATAACATTTCTGCAACTTCAATGGAAGAATTACATGTCACCTTACTATATTACTTTAAAGTGCTAATTATGCATGTTTGAACAGATCAATAGAGGATAATTCAGCAATACTGCTTTCCTTCTTTCTGAAAAGTTGAGTTTATTTTCAAAAAATAGTCCATACATTCTTCTAAAATACAATAAACATGACAGATCAAATTCCAATCATGACCAATTAATGCTTTGAAATTTCCCAATAATTATGCTGTTGACAGCACAGGCACCCTGTGCAAAATAACAAGAAAGCAGTGGATTACATTTTGCCTAAATTGTCTAATAAAAGTAAAGTTCATGAGCTGATATTACCAAAATTTGGTTAGACTCCAGATCTGTGTGCTAGAAATCAATGTTTTCTCAACTTTAAGTCTTTCTCCTCTTGAGTCAGTCATTCTCAAGAGACTCTGTTGCTAATTGGGCAACATACTAGTGTTATATACACTCTATATAGCACTACTAGCACAGACAAGAAATTAGAAAGGGTTTACAGGTCAAAACAGACAGGCAGTGAAATCCCTCTTGCCAAATGGCTGAGAAATACAAAGAAAAGGAAAAGAAAACACACACACACACACACACACACACACACACACACACACAAACCAACAAAACACTGAAATTGTGGCCATACAGCTGAAGGGACTGTCAGGCTGTCCAGTGCCCATAGGAAAGGTAAAAAGATACGGGGGATTTTACAGCTCTTTTTCAACCTTCAAAGTATAATCTAGTGAAATTAAGATGGATCCATAAAGGGTCCTTCATGTTAAAATTACTGCAAAGTGACTAAAGAAGAGGTCATTACAAGAGTAATCTAATTTCACAAATTTAAATACTACCACCTCAGAGACATAGTAAACCAAAGTGGCTCCATAGATGAAGTTAAGTACTCCAACTTCCTTCTCCTGGAGTATAACGGTATAGAAAGGGACATCAGACTGGTTTAAATTCATGTCCTCTGGGGCTTAGCCATTTTGACCAGATCAGTTTTCATGTTCTTCCTTAATGCAGCAGTTAATAAATATAACTTCATGGTAAGGAAGAGTTGTTCTTGAATTGGAATCACTTTAACAAGCATTCATTTTCCAAAAACCCATGTCATTTCTTCCTGCCTATTCTAGTTTTTGGAGTTACATTCTCTTTTCCCTCCAGCTTTTTCTACACCATACATAGCATACATATACAAGTGTCTGGATAATTCAGCCTCATAAATATCCAGATTTTTATTATAGCCAATGCTAAGTCCTTTCTTTCTCTTCCCTCTGAAAATAAATTAAATCCTCTGAAAGAATGCATATTGAAGGAATTAGAAAGCACACCTTTTCCCTCATCTACTATGGAGGGTCATTTAAATACCTTTCGAGCTTTTTTATTTTAATTTTCTTCATTCTCTCTTCAGTTTAGCCAACTGACAGTGACAGTTTCCTGCACAGGGTGTTCTATCTCCTGTTTTTGTGCATGTTAACATGTGTATGTTAACACCCATATTTGTAATGATCCTCTCTCTTCACCTCTACCCACCAGAACTATTAGCTTCCTTCAACTACTACTTTACCTGATACTTAGAGTTACTAGAACTCTTTATTCTTTAAATTATTTTATAAACTTCTACAGTGCAGTTAGGTGTCACAGAAGATAGAGCACTGCACTAGGAGTCAGAAAGATTTGATTTCAAATCTGGCTTCATACATTTCACTGTATAACCCTGGGAAAGCCATTAACCTCTGCCTCAATTCTTCAACTGAAAAATGAGGACATACTGGAAAAGGAAATGGCAAACCAATATCTTTGCCAAGAAGAAGAAATACTGGGGGGATTGAGGGGGACCAACTGGGTGACTCAGTGGATTGAGATACAGACCTAGAGATGGGAGGTCCTAGGTTCAAATCTGGCCTCAGTCACTTCCCAGCTGTTTGACCATGAGTAAGTCACTTAACACACATTGCTTAGCCCTTATCAATCTTCTGCCTTGGAACCAATACTCAGTATTAATTTTAAGATGGAAGGTAAGGTTTTTTAAAAAAAGAAGACAAAATTCTCCATGACAGAGCTAAATAATTTAGCAACAACAATATAGACATTATATTATCTTTGTATTTTGGGGGAGTCTTTACCAGTCAAGTTAAGATACAGGGTTGTGACCGTGACCACTTCTCTGGGGAATATGTGTATTATATATATATATATGTTTGTATCTGCGTGTATAAATATACGTACATAAACACATATTCATTGGTACCTTGTTGAAAGAGAAAGAGAAGACTCCTAATTGGATTTTAGGAACATTTTTTCACCCATGATGATCACTATACACTTTAATCAAAGGGTATTTCTTCTGCCCAACATAAGTCAAACAATTGAAAAATAAAGAAATGAATATAATGGTTCCTAGAGCCTAGTTGTTTGAATTTTATGGAAGAGATGTTCATATACTTCTTATTTATTTTTCTGATTATTATCTCAGCACTGTAGTAATCACTTATCTCACATCCCACACCCCAGTAAAATGTAGGCTCTTGGGGATAAAAACTATTTTTCATTTTTTTGTGTCTGCCATGGAACATTATATTTTAATACTCAATACAGGTTTATTTAATTGAATTTATTTCTATTCAGTTACCTAAGAGAGCTTTTTAGTGCTTAAATAACTAGGGACATATCTCTCTGTTTTGGTTCCTAAACTAGAAGATAGTCTCACTTAAGTGAGACACCTATACAAGGTGCTGAAGGAAGTAAAATACAAAAAATTTAAATAATAGATTTAAGGCTAGAAGTGACTTTGGAGGTAACCAAGACTGAATGGGAAGCAAGGTTCAAAATGGCTAAATGACTTACCAAAGGCCATATAAGATTCAAATGTTGGTCTCCTTGACTTCAAATTCTACTGTCTTCCCACTGCACCATGTTACTTCTATAATCTGAATGTGTTCTTCAAGTTAGAGAGTAACAAGACCTGAGAGAGCAATCCACCAAGGTCAGAATTTAGCAGAAATCATAAAAAAGAGGAATAGCTCTCGTGAAAGGATAACCCCAAATGAACATGACTTCACTAGAACTGCATGTCTTCTGACAGACTGAAAAAACATGGAAAAATCTTTCCACTTTTTAGTGGCAAAGTCAGTGCCCAACAAAGGAGAAAAAATATTACCTTAGTAGCATGTTTTAGTCTCACCTTAGAGTAATGTCAACTAATGATTTAACAAATTTTCTAAGTCTGTCCTAAGTAACAGAGAAGGGAGAAATCACCCAAACCTAACTTTTGGTATTGTAAGATCATTTGATTTAAAGGCCACCAAGATTTGATATATCATTAATAAAACATGTATTTCACATGCTACTTTTCCTTCTGGATTCTGGGAACCATGTAGAAATGCAGCAGTTGCTAATCAAGAAATTCAGGAGAGGCTAAAGAAAGGCCTCATGCCAACCATTGGGATGCATGAACTGCTTCAAGTATAGTTGAAGAACTATAAGAGAATTTATTTGGAGTATGTGACAGACCCCTACTAGGATGAGTGTGGAACTAACTGCTTTAAAAATGTCTCATAAACTCTACTGGGAGTGACTGAGGAATGAGGAAGAAGACACTGCTGGTTCTACCTGCTGAGAGCAGTAAAGAGGAGAGCTTGCCTATTCCTGATTTTAAGTGATTTGGTAGTAAGTCTGGTTGTCTATTCTAATAAGAAGTCTATTTTCTTTTCATCAAAGTACTTTGAATAAAATTTTTCTGCTTTAATCTTTTCAACAATATATGTGCAACGGCAATTTGTATTGGCTTACTGAGGAATTTCAGATAGTAATTATCTCAGATTTTATGGAATGGGCCTATGAAACAAAGAAAAAAATCTCCCAAAACAAACTGTTTGTATTGCAAAGGTCTCTGGGACACCAAGTTTGATGCAATATTATATAAGAATGAAATTAAGGTAATAGCTTCCATTTTATCCACTGCTTTTCTTTGAAAAATCAGTCTTCTCGAATGTAGTACCTCATTTTCCCCAAAATGGCATTTTGGTGAGCTAGAGAAAAATGAGTACTGTTTTACTTGACCCATTTTATAGGTGCAGAAAATAGAATGCAGAGAGTTATTTGAACAAAGTCACAGAGCAAAGACTGGGCTGGCTCCCCAAATGCTGACCATTCAATATCTTCATAATACTAGCAACTTCCTACATTTTCTATTACCCTTTACAATTCTAATGGGCTCTTTCATATAACATATCTCTATTGATTTTAAAAAAACAATGTGATGTAAGTTAATAGTCTTCCAATTTGATGTGGAAGAAATGGAGGTATAGCCAGTAGTAGTGAATTGTTGCTATTTAGACAGCTAGTACTAGTTAGTGAATAGGTATATCTAAAAGTTCATTCCTTGTTTTTTATTACATCAGACAAAAGTGTCTCAGCAGACTTGAAAGAACTGATTTACATTCCAAAAAGTCTAATTTACAGGGGCAGATATATGAAATTAGATGAATTTAGATCATATTTGAATTTTAACAACATCTTTACAACCTCGTTCTTAGGCAGAGGAGATCAGAACTGGACCTGTGATTTCTTCAAGTGAATGAACTCCCAGTGTAAGTATCTCTCTATATTAATAGAGTATGTCATCTTTTCTACAATTTACACCATTTAGAAAACTGCCTAGAGCTCTGAGAGGCTCTGTGACTTGCCCAGGGTCAGAATGTCATTTGCTTTAAGAGCTGGGATTTGAACTATCCTTCTTGGCTAACCACTAAAAAACATTGTTATAATACTGTTATGTGTAGTCTTCCTTCCTCCCTTCCTTCCTTCCTTTCTTTCTTCCTTCCTTCTTTCCTTCCTTTCTCCTTCCATACCTTCTCTTCTTTCTTTCTTTCTTTCTTTCTCCTTCTCTTCTTCCTTTCTTCCTTTCTTCCTTTCTTTATTTTCTTCCTTTCATCCTTCCTTTATTCTTATATGTTTCCCTCATTTTGTCTTTCCTTCTTTCATGAACAGACTTAAAAATTAATTTACATATCAATTTTTCAGCTTTTTTAACCACAATCAAAGATCCAGGTGGCATTAAATCAGATGCCTCAACTTCTTCTCATTCTTGAGTAACCATTCAGTGTGTGTGAGTGAATACTTGGATGAGATCTGAGTAAGTCCAGATTGTACCTAAAAATTTGAGATGAGATTTTAAGATGGTTTTAAATACATAAAACCTTTTTTACTAATTGCCAGTACCATGAAAATGGAATGATTATTCAAATTATATAAGATGAATATTTTAATACCTGCTTAGAAAAACATGCTCCATAATTAGAGAGCATCATAAATGATATATACTACTGAGGAAACAATTGATTATGCTTAATATTCCAATGCTATATTTAAAATGCATTAAGATCAAGTAGAAGCTTTCAAAGCTGAAATGCACTTGTGTCTTTGCCCCTTCTGTCCTGGGCAGTCCTGCAGAACATACTTGCTCAACCTTCAAGATGCTAGGGAATATACCTCCAACCAGCATGTCTATGGAGAGAAAAGTGCTTGTCTGTTTCCAGACACTGCAAATGGAAATGGCTTTGAACGCCTTATGGCTATTTTATTCCTAGTGCCCATTAAGCCAATGCTCAGAAGTAAGCAACTTTAAAAGTGTGGTGTAATTTAAAAAGTTGAGCTTCATTACTAGCAAATACCAAGCATCACAGAATCACAGAATTTTTAGAGTTTTAAAGTATTTACCTCAGAGGCTAACTGGTTCAAATTTTAACCTGAATAGTTTCCCCATTTCTGAAATTGGGACACAGTTTTAGTCACTATTCTTTTTGTCAGAACACATATATGGTGATGTTATACTATTACCATTTTAATAATATTATTTTATAATCATGGGTCTTAAACTTGAAAGCATATTAGGAATGACCTAAATCGAACCCTCTCATTTTGTAGATGAGGACACTAAGGCATTTATTACTCATTTGTATTATCTTAGGTGATAGTTTTATATCATCTTGTTAAGTCATTATTGTGAGGGACTTTGATGTTATCTGGTTCCAAAGGGCCCCCATGTAAAGAATTACCAGGCTCTGATGAATCTTTAAAACAGAAATTTGCTGAATAAATGGCTGGGAGTCAGGTGTGGGTGAAGTCTGTCTCCACTGGGAAGAAAGAATCCAGGGTTTTTATACTTTAAAGGAAGAGAGACTATGCAACCCAGAAGGGAGGTGGGGAGGGGGACAAACAAGGAGGACAGAATGGCATTTTTATGTAAGATGCCTAGGTGTCTGAGATATAAGCATAGATATAGAATCTAGTGGTCTTTGGGATGGAAATGGGAGGCATGCATCCATGCTAAAACTAAGGCCTTAAACAGAAAGAAATGCATTCCTTAGAGAATCTTTTGTTCATGCAGTTGTCTCCTAGGCTTCACTGGCCTCAGCTTTCTTCTGCCACCTGCATTCCTGGGATCTAGGATCCAGGAATTCCTCAGTACTCTTTCTGTCCTGGGATTCCTCTAGAAACTTGGGATCTCCAGGAGACACTAAATCACCCATTCCTTGTGATAGTTGAGAGAATACCAGACTTAAGGTCAGGAGACTGAGTTGCATCCCACCTCAGACAAGGGATATAGAAGCTTAAGAAAATCATTTAATCTTTCTCATCTTCAGTTTTGCAACAACAACAACAACAACAACAACAACAACAACAACAACAACAACAACAACAACAACAACAACAACAACAACTGATAAAAGGGAATACCAGATACCATAAAGGAATGTTGTGAGAAAATGAGCTAATTTAAGGTAGTTTTTGAAATTCAGAGTTACATAAATGTGAACTTGCATGTCAATCATTCAGAGTAGTTTAATTAAGTTCATGAAACGCTTCCACCTTTATGGTTACAAGTCCTTTTGAAAAAATGTTACTCTTGCAGAACATTTACCAAAGCTTCAAGAGAGTGTCATCTCTAGCAATATACACTAACAGAAATTCTGCCTTTAAAAGATCTCTCTTTCTGTCATCTGATGCTACTTCCAGGCTGGTGGTAACCCTTAGGGCCTCCTGCCTAGACAACTGCAGTAGTGTGCTAAATGGATTGCCTACACAAGTTCCTCCCCATTCCAGCCAATTTTTGTCCTCATGTCTAAACTTTATTTCCCTCTCATCTATACCTCTTAGCTTTTCTGGCTTCTTTTAAGTCTCACAAAAAACAAAAAACAAAAAACAAACACTGTCTTCTTCAGGAAACCTTTCAGAATTACCCCTTAAAGATAATGCCCATCTCCTGTTAATTTTTGGCAAAGTACACTGTACTGTGTGGTGAAAGTGAAGGGAAAAGGGAAGGTAGGAAGGTAGGATGGAATGGGAGAAAGGAGAGAGGAAGGTTGGAGGAAGGAAAAGGAAGGTAGGTCCCAGCCCTGGCTGGGGGAAATTGATCAGAGCCCTTCAGGGGCTCAAATGAATGATCAGAGAGCAACTTTAGGATTTAGAATAGCTAGGTTTTGTTTTAATTAGAAAGGGAAGGTCTAGGGAAAACCAGGAGGTAGGAAGAAAGGGGAAAAGGCACCAAGAGAGAGATCAGGGTCTAAGCGTAGAAAGTGCTCCAGCTTAGAGAGAGCTCAGGGTAGAGAGCTCAGCTTCCAGCAAAGAGAGAGCTAAGCTTCCAGGGTTGAGAAAGAGAAAAGGCACCAAACTTTCTCTTTTATACTTTCTCTGACCCCTCTCACACAAAGGAAGTTGGAGGTATCAGGGGAAGTTGCAGCAGAGAGAGTCCTGTGAGTTGTAGTCTTTCAGGGCTTAAAAAAATTTCAAATGAGACAGTACATATCTCACATATACCTAAATGATAGTATTTTGCTTCTCCCACTAATCTGTGGATACTTTAAAGAACAAGAGGTTGTGTGTGTGTGTGTGTGTGTGTGTCTAGTTCTTCACATACCATCTGATTCATAATAGGCACTTAAGAAGTTCTAGTTGGCATTGCCTGAATTGTGGCATAGCCTTTGAGAACTTCTGCAAGAAATTCTAATCATGTTACTATACTATGTCATATACTATGTTACTATAAAGCATTAGAGGAAGGTACAGGGCAAGGCCATTCAGCTTTTGCCTTTACTTCCCCACACCTAGCATTTCTTTACATGAAGCAGGAACTGGTATATACTCATTGGATTGAAATACACACATCACTATAAGACATTAAAATGGTTGGTTAAACAAATGGGATGATAAGAATACATGAACAGCAAAATATTAATAAGAATTAAGGACTTTCTGGCTACTTATTTTCCAGAAGTTGAAATCTACCTCCTTCATCAGTCTCTTTAGTAGTTTGTAAAAATAGTTCAATGAAATGACATTATTCAAATAAATGAATTTGTTTTGCTTTTTTGATTAACCAGGGACACATTATTAGATTTTCCTGGAGAGACTGATGCATAACAAAATTTGTTCTAAAATAAACATTCCTGTTACTTTCTTTCTGTTCATCTGTTCTTACTTCTATTATTTATGGTCACATTTTAGAAATAAAATCTTTTCTTCCTTCCTTTGCTAAAAGCATACCTGGATCAAAGGGAGTTCAGCTAGAAAACTTGTAGGAAAATTTTGTGCTATTACAGAATCTGGGGGAGCCTGCTGGAGAATTTGACCGTATCCTAGAGTACAACCATGACCTCACCTTCATACAAGATATGGGAGACCTATTGTCTATGGTTTACAATGACAAGGCTGTATAAGTATGATTTCCAAAGACCAATTGTCAAATATAGTTATATTTGATAATTTTAGAAATAAGACTAATAATGAAAAAATAATATATTGTTAAAGCCATAGAATAACTTTTACTCATTATCATATATTTAATAAATATGTACATATATATCAAGAGTTATTCTATGATTTTAAAAACCATATTATATATAACTATATATAATTTATATGTAAAACATCACATATGAAACATACATACATATATATGACATCACAGTAATGTTTAAGTATTTAATTTTCACTGGGTTATGTTTTATTGTAAAAGGCATAAACATCTAACTTTCCAAGAAGAATATCTGTAACCTCTTCTAGACAGGTGGTATACCACTTGGGAAAAATAACCTAAGTTAAGCAGGATATGAAGTGGAAAATTTTTATAACTTTCTTTTTTTCTTCAGCTCATTTCACTTAAATTCAATTCATAATAGCCCCAAAGTGCCCTTATATTTTAAGAAGTTCTGTGGCTGAAGTCTTGTCTTCCTCTGGGTATCTCTTTGAAATCATTCCAGACTTTACACACAGAGAAATACAGTGTTAAAGAGAAACAACATATTATACAAAATTCCATCCTCCCTTTTGTGCCTTTGAGATTCTTAAAAGTGTTTCCACCCAGTATGTAGGAGAAAAGAGGTTCCCTATAACCAAACTCTAGTTAGAAAATAGATTCAGAAAGTCAAAATTTACTTGTACCTATTTTACTTGTTAAATTTCAAAATGAGTTAGCAAGAGTGTCGAAAAACTCAGTCTATCATTCTACTCCTTAGACTCATGAGATATTTCCTTTCAAATATTTCTAACTCTATTCATGTTAAAAAGGAAATATATATGTATTATAATGGACAGACACTGAGCCACACGAATGCATAAACAAAAATAAACTTATTCAGACCTACTAGCCAACAGAGGGGGGAAAAAGCAAGCATGTGGAAATGGGACATTAGAGGCTCATAACAATGTAATTGTTAGAGTATTTATTATAATTTCCTCATTTAAAGAATAATTTGAGCAATGTAGACCCTTTCTTAGTTCATCCTTTTTCCCAGTCTTATGTTGTTACTTTTTTATTTGTCTCTGGTTGTATCATTTAACAACATTTTTAGTTGACTTCCAGATTTAGATAATTCACTGATCTCAGAGGAATCATTAAATCTGAAATCATTACCCATCTGAAAGATTCATGGTTCATCATTCAAAGGAATAGGGATAGCATTTTTTAAAATGTTATCAGTTAAAATTTTAGTGGATTCATGAGTCCTTCTCACTTAAGCATGCAAGAAAATTGGTGATCAAAATTCCCTCTTTCTAAAATTCTAAAATATTCATCTCAGCTATTAGGAGTAATCTCAATTTCTTTATCTCAAAAGTGAAGCTTAATGCCTTTCTAATCATCTCCCCTAAGATTTCACATTTTCAGAATTTTTTTTGTTAATTCTATTCTTTCCTATGTGATGTTTAACACACTCTATTTATTTAATTAGTTTTTACCTTCAACCCAATATTATTTATGGTATCATAGAGAACTTTTCCAAGAGTTTAGTAGTTAAACTTGCAATGATTTGGGGATGCCTTGTGTTTCCCAAATTGTTTTTTCTTTTTTCTTATATATGTAACACATTAGTGTTCCATAGCATAACTAAACAGTACCTCTAAACTTCCCAAATTCTATATCTGCGTAATTCAAATTATGGAAGATCCCACTAGGTTGTAAAGACTTATGTATGGGTTCAGCAAAGGTAAATGGAGTTCAAAAATCACTCAAGTGAGGATCACAGCAGCAAATATCTACATTGCTGAGAGAGAGGATAAAGCTGAGAAGCTGTTGGGCTAATTAGGGCTACCCAGACTCAGGAAGTTCAGAAGAGAAAGATTAACAACAAGAAAAAGTAGTCTTTAACACTCGACAACTTTTACACAGAAAAAATCCAGACAACTGAGCAAACAGAGGAGGAGAACAAACAAGCATCCGGACCCTCCTCAAATAAGGAAAACGGGTCACAAGCTATGGAAGAGTTCAAAACTGAGATTTTGAGGAAGATGGAAGAGATCTGGCAAGAAAATAACAGTTTAAAAGGTATAATCTTGCAATTGGAAAGTGAGGCTCAGAAATCAAATGAACTGATAAGCAAATTGAACACCAGAAATGACCAGATTGAAAAGGAAAACCAGAAGATTATAGCCCAAAACGAAAAGATCATAGCTGAAAACTGAAAGATTATAGCCGAAAGCCAGTCCCTAAAGGCTAGAATTGAGCAAATAGAAGCTAATGATCTCTCAAGACAACAATAACAAATAAAACAAAGTCGAAAGACTGAAAAAATAGAAGGAAACATGAAATATCTCAATGAGAAAGTGATAGACCAAGAAAACCGTTCTAGAAGAGACATTTTGAGAATCACTGGTCTTCCAGAAAAACCAGAAATTAATAGAAACCTGGACTCCATACTAAAAGAAATTATTCAGCAAAATTGCCCTGAAGTCCTACAACAAGAGGGCAATATAGACATTGAAAGGATCCATAGA